>NC_086321.1:363649028-363879028 GCF_036172605.1 Pelobates fuscus
TCAGTGCTAGGTTGCATTCTTCTCTGTAACGCAGAGGATTTTGGGAGGGGACATAGCTGGCTACCCACATGTATGACTCTGAAGACTTCATGTACAGCCCAGTAATTTTATAACTGAATAGAATTCCAACAGGGTTATTCGCTACAGTGATAATTCAAAGTGAATTCAAAGTGAGAGTTTCCAATTGAAGGCCAAAAGAGCGAAACCGTAACAATTCTCAAAGTACGCGAATGCTTTCCGCCTCGGCTACTTTAGCCTTAAATATTAAATTCACTTAGAATTCACCTTGACTTCTCACTTTAGTGACTAACCCTGTAAGGCTCAGAGGATGGTAGCGGATAGTCCGTAACTCCCAAACATGGGTATTGTGAACTTGTATGTGAGTTGGCAAACATTAGACATGAGCAGTATCAGCATTGTGTGAAGGCGAAAGGTCCACTGACAGTGTTATTCACACAAGTGAGGATTGCTGGGAACTCAAATTGAAATTCAAAATAGCGGATTCAGAAAAAAATCCTCAAGTCAATCCTGTGTTTACGTTAAAGGGATTTTATTTGAAATTTTTATTTATTTTGGGATTACATTTGAAATTCACCTTGAATTCCCCACAATTATAACTTTCACGATTCATGATTTCATGAGTGTTTTCCCTGGAAATATTTCACATCTTACCATTGTGGGGATGCACTTGAAGAGTGCTGCCCTGTAGTATGCAGATTTCACATGCTGCAGGATGAATCAATAACTGAAAACTGCTTTGATCAGCTAATTGAATTTCCTTCCTGTAGCAAATGAATTCTTCAAACGACAGAGTATCACTTTTCATGTGCAGCCCAGCAGCACAAACGTATGTGCTCAGGAAATAAGAGGACCTGCAAGGCCTTGGTCTAATAGTGTTATTATATATTTCCCCTCTTATATTGCAAAGCGCTACGGAATCTATTGGCGCTATATAAATGGCGATAATAATAATAATCGTCCACCCATTGTAAAGCGCTGCGGAATCTATTGGCGCTATATAAATGGCGATAATAATAATAATAATCGTCCACCCATTGTAAAGCGCTGCGGAATCTATTGGCGCTATATAAATGGCGATAATAATAATAATAATCGTCCACCCATTGTAAAGCGCTGCGGAATCTATTGGCGCTATATAAATGGCGATAATAATAATCGTCCACCCATTGTAAAGTACTGCGGAATTTGATGGCGCTATATAAATATCATAATAATAATAATAATAATTCAAGCAGCCAGTGCATTTATGATCACTCACATAGATTTTTAATACGAATGCTCACAATATAATTGTTAGAGCTGGCACTCAATTCATCCTCAGTGTAAACAGGGTACTCATCTCACCCTGTCAAAACCCTTAAACCTAGACACATCTAGGTTGTAGTTAAGGTGATTATTAAGAGGTCTTTACCTCAATTTGTACATATGTGTGTTCTATGTTAATAGGTGTAGTCCACTCACTTTTCCTAATCGTATTAACAAGGCTGTAATGAGTATACACATGGGAATTTATAACAATTGTCTATTAATGTTTCAATGTGATTTATAGTGACATCCAATACTCACCTGCGGGTCGCATTAGCTCTCCGCCCAAACCCCTGCAGAAGAAACAGGCAGTTTATTTTAGCAAAGAGTGCACTTGCATGTTGATTTATCTTTAGTTAAAGTTAAATGTGTCCACTTTATAGGGACATTGAAAGAATAAAATGGTGGGGTTCTCTACAATATTTTATTTTTTTAGACTTGACATGAAAGAAACAGTAGGATAGGGGAGTCCAAATGATACCCTTCCCAAAGCTGTTGTCAAACTACAACTCCCATCATTCTTTGCCACCTAAAAGAATCATTGGAGTTGCAGTTTTTTAGCTGCCCTTCCCTGCACAAGGGAGGGGGGCACTACAGTGCTAGGAAAACAACTTCATATTTATTGCACTATAGTTTGCTTTTAAGTCTGTAAATGAAAATAAGGTAAATAGTGTGTGTAGTTTACAGTGTACACTGCTGAAATTTGAAATAGGGTTTTGTTTCAACAGAGGTAGCACTTTACAGCACAGGCCTTTTGTCATGACTTTTACAGAAATGATCACTGAGAGAACAGAGAGGGTCTACAGATATAATCAGACTTAATACTCGTAGCAAACAAACACGACACAGTACTCAGGGCTTTGTCACTGATGATTCAGGTTTTTGGTGCATTTAAAAAAAAATAAGAGAAAATAAGTTTAATGAGCCATCTATAGTTCTATAAAACGAACATTATGATCTGTTTGACACATTCACTGATACACCTGCACTCCACCCATACATTGCTACCACACGGGCCATTTCTGTGGAGTTTAAAGAAAAACATATCATTTTGTAAAATTTAAAGTTAAATATTTCATGAACTACGGTCTGTGTATTTATTATGTTGTAATATAATTAAATGCCTATTTTAAGTGCATTGCCTGGCTTAGCTTTGCTGTAATGGGCAGTCATATTTAAAGGGACACTATAGTCACCCAGACCACTTCAGCTCAATGAGGTGGTCTGGGTGGCAGGTCCCTCAGGTTTTAACCCTTCACATGTAAACATAGCAGTTTCAGAGAAACTGCTATGTTTACATAGCAGGGTTAATCAAACCTGTAGGAGCTGTCTACCTGACAGCCGATAGAGGCGCTTCTGCGACGCTGGATGCGAAATTCGCATCCAGCGTGCAGAACTTCCATTGGAAAGCATTGAAAAATGTTTTCCTATGGACTGTTGGAATGTGCGCACGGCTCTTGCCTCGCATGCGCATTCCGCTCCACTCGGGAGCTGACGTCGGCAGGGGAGGAGGGGTCACCAGCGCCAAGGGAGCCCGGCGCTGGCTCAAGGTAAGCTGCAAGGGTTTTAACCCCTTCAGCGCCACGGGAAGGGGACCCAGAGGGTGAGGGTCCCCCAAGGATGACATAGTGTCAGGAAAACAGGTTTGTTTTCCTGACACTATAGTGATCCTTTAAGTCCTGTTTAGTCATAGGCTCAACATTGTTATTTATATTATGAAGCAGATACATTTTGATTCTGAACAAAGATGGCTAAATATGGCTGACTCCACAGAGGTGCACTAAAATAATGTTTTAAACTAGGGAACACTATAGCGTTAGGAATACACACTTACATTCCTAATGCTATTTAGATTCAGGGCCCCACCCCTAAATTAAGGGTTTTTTTTGGGGGGGGGGGAGAGGGGGGGTTTAAAAAAAAGGAAAGGTTTTATCTTACAAGTCAGTGAGCCAGCCGTTCCTCCTTTTCTCGTCCAATCCAATGCTTCTCATAGGGAAGCATTAAATCTAATGCTTTTCTATGAGCAGCATTTGGTGACGGTTCTTCATGGACATCAAATGTCACATGACAGACAACTGCGCCACTATACATCGACCAATTCATCGAGGTGCCTTTTGTGGTCCTTTAACTTGTATGCATTCAGCACAATATGAACACAGAGGAAAATAATACATATAATATTTTAATTTAAATAATAATAATGAACAAAAATATGACAGTTTTCCTTTACGTATGAGGTAGAATTACATTAAGCCCCCAGCAATATAACATGATACCTGAATGGCATTAAGGACGTGAAAATAACACATTACACATTTTGTCAGTGACAGCATGAGCTAGTCCCATAAAATATCTTAGAAACGTACAACAAATGACAGTTTGACACAAGGTCCCTCCCCACATTCACAACTACAAAGGAAACTCAATCTTAAAGACAAAGATGCCCACTTGCCATAAAGATCACCTTACTTTCCACATGATGGCCAGTCGGCTTGAAGGTTATTTTTAATACACACCTTTAAAGTGCCTGTATTTTGTGTAACCACCAAAGAATGATGTATTCTGATGAAGACACTCTCCAGGAAGGAACTAAACTTTGTCAGCCAATCCTAGTGTTGTCATTTCTTTGGCCAGCACGAGTATATAATATAAACTAACAAATTGTAATTATGTAAATGTACACTACACTAATACTGTAAAAACATTACAGTAATGATAAATTAGCTTACAGTGTAGCTAATAGAAGCTGCGGGATGGTTTTTTTTTTCCCACATGAATGTAGTTTGATAATGAAGCAAATGTATACTCTCTCTTGCAGAAAAACGTAACAAGTAAGTCTGTCACAAATAGTGGGGACTCTGCGCTCTGTGAAAAGCACAATTGTGCAGTAAGTTTTGCAAAGGCAGCAGTTATAAGAGGTAACAGAAATACACAAGAAGGTAGGCAGCTTTGATGCATCCAGTGTCCCTTTAAAATGTACATATACTTATATTCCTCACTCTTTATAAAAAAAAAAAAAAAAAAAAAAAAATCTACGGATAAAAAAAAATCTGACCCGGGAAGATCAAAGAGAAAACCTCAAAATATATCTGTTTGCTGCAATAGTTTGATCCCTATCCCAGGAAGTATGGTTGCAGCCTGTCTGATAGCCTGTGTTTAGCAGTAAATATCTTTGCCTCCAGTGCTTATTTACAGTATGAGCAGAGAAAGGGTTTTCCCTCCCTGCAGGTAAACAAGCCACAAGTTCCTCATAGCTCACGTTGTTCGCATAACACAAGCTCCAGGACACTATATCTCCCGTGCATGGATGACACAGGTATTCAGTCACAAACACGGGCACTGTCTGTACCCCCAGCCACGCTCAAACCCTCCCGTCTCATACTGATCCCCAATGCGGGTCCCGCAGTAGCCAACGTGTGCAGACAATACAGATGGCAAAGCAGATAAAATAAGATTCCAAGAGCCTTCTCTTTATTTTTCTGTTTGTTTGCCAATATTGTACGGTAACACCCAAGGCATCTTTTCGTGTGCACTAAATATTCACATGCAATTCATTCCCCAGAATAATGTAACAGCTGACAATAACGATGCCCCAAGCGTTCAAGATGTATCAACAATTCCCCCCTCCTTCCCAAAAATATATAAACTCCACATCCACAATTAGCTGCTTCCATGCCTTATGAGACCAACCAGTGAAATGAAAGTGAGCCAGTGTGGCTCCATACCTCGAGCTGGGGCACAAGGTATCATAGGAACCACAAGCACCGTACCTCCCTATGCACAAAGCAGGTAGGTGTGACTCTGAAGTGCCAGCTGGAGTCCAATATACAACCTCCATACTCCAAAGAAACCAAGCAGCGTACCCCCTAGACATAAAGCAATCAGGTGTGATTTCATACAACGGGCCACAAAAGGCCACCTAAGTGGAAACATGAATCTGTTTTTGGACTCAGAACATTTTCCACGATGTGCCAACTTTGCCTTCTGCAGAGTATTATCTGCAAATTCTGCATGTGAAGAAATATAAACAATTCTTACACGTGACCAATTCTAACGTGGACTAATGACAAGGCCACAAAGAACTGTTTTTTTTTTATTAGATCTCTGCACCAAGTTTGGGAAAAAGAAAACACAGGTTGTTTGTGTATCATCCTACCTGTATAACTGGCGGTCCTGGAGCTGGGGGGAAAAACTCAACATGTTAGAGTAATCAGACACGATAAAGAACAATCTCTGTTGAATAAAAAAAGATAGACATTTTATTTTTCTCCATTTTAAATGCATGTACGTCTTAATGGCAGCAGTTTTGCTACAGAAAATGGCAGTCAACATAGAGTTTAATTTTAAAAAGCCTTTATACCATTATATTATTTATACATATACCTTTTGTTCTTAGTGATCTAGCATGGGGAGCAGGAGATGTGTGTCCCTAGCAGGAAGTGGAGATGATCTAATAGGGAAGCATCACATTTGAGTACTGAGCGATATAACAAGGGAACAGGAGATTTGTGTGCCTGGTGCATCAATGCCTCTCCATGAAGAGATGCTGATTGGCGCAGCGTTTAGCCCCGCATGCGCAATAGCGTTCCAATGCTTTTCTATGGAAAAGCATTGGACTGGCTGAGATTGTCAATTTTGATGATCTCAGTACAGGAGGCGGAGTGAGGGCGGAGTCAGCCACGACGGGCCCCATGAGGCACTGGAATAAAGATGAGTTCAAAGCCTTTTAGGGACGCAAATGTTGATTTTACAGCTACAGTGTCAGGAATATAAGTTTGTATTCCTGACACTGGCTCCATTAACCCTGAAATGCAATTACACAGCTGCATACAATCACTCTCACAAATTCAAACACCATACATTACAAGTAAGCATATGCAGTTGTCAAATATGAATATGTTATTTAGATGTTTTTAAGCCTGCAACGCCCATTAATAAATTAATTACACTTATTTATATGCCTTTTATGGGAATTGTGGAGCAGGGGACACCTTTAAACTTTGAACCTACAGGTGCCTGACATGTAAATCTCGCCCTGGGGATACAAGTTTTTCAATAACGAAACCCAGCCACAGAGTCTCACAAACACAGCAGAGAGCTGTTTACAGGGCTACTGCAAATACAAAAATAAAATCTAAATAGCATTCATCTTGTGATCCCATCAGACAGAACAGCTTGGCTTCATTACTGTCATATTTCAGTTACCGCTCTCATTAATTGAATTGCACAAACGTTTCAATTTATTCAGTTATTTGTTTTGATTTAAACTCATTGAATTTGTCACCATCTTCATATTACTGAACAAAAATGTTTGTTTTTTGTTTTAATTTTAAATCAACTGATATTCGTAAAAAAACATTGTTATTAGGAACTATTTACTTTAGATCTCTCATATGAACTCAGCATTAAAGGGACACTATAGTCACCTGAACAACTTCAGCTTAATGAGGTTGTTCAGGTGAGTGCTACAGCTACCCGGAGCCTTTTTCTTGTAAGCACTGTATTTTCTGAGAAAATGCAGTGTTTACATTAGAAGCTTGGAACACCTCTTGTTGCAGTCAATCAGACGGCCACCAGAGGGACTTCCGAGTTCAGAGGCCCTAAAAAGGCCTCTCGTCCGATGCATTCTGGGTGAATGCATCAGACGGGCTATCAGCACACAAAGCACTGTGAACGCGCTTTGTGTGCTGATAGCCTGTCAGCACTGCTGTGGGCGTGGCTTCAGCTGACAGCTTCAGCTTCAGCTGACAGCTGAAGCCGGAACCCACAGGGACGCTTACGGTCCACAATAGTGGTTGAAGGGGGGGAGACCTACTCTCCCCCCCCCCCCCCCCCGGCCCCCACCGCTGTGCGGCGGGTGGGGGCCCTAAAATTATCAATAAGGGGGGGACCTATTGTCCCCCCCCCGGCCCCCACCCCTGAGTGGTGGGTGGGGGCCCTAAAATTATCGATAAGGGGGGGGACCTACTGTCCCCCCCCCGGCCCCCACCCCTGTGCGGCGGGTGGGGGCCCTAAAATTATCAATAAGGGGGGGGACCTACTGTCCCCCCCCGGCCCCCACCCCTGTGCGGCGGGTGGGAGCCCTAAAATTATCAATAAGGGGGGGACCTACTGTCCCCCCCGGCCCCCACCCCTGTGCGGCGGGTGGGGGCCCTAAAATTATCAATAAGGGGGGGACCTATTGTCCCCCCCCGGCCCCCACCCCTGAGCGGTGGGTGGGGGCCCTAAAATTATCGATAAGGGGGGGGACCTACTGTCCCCCCCCGGCCCCCACCCCTGTGCGGCGGGTGGGGGCCCTAAAATTATCAATAAGGGGGGGGACCTACTGTCCCCCCCCAGCCCCCACCCCTGTGCGGCGGGTGGGGGCCCTAAAATTATCAATAAGGGGGGGACCTATTGTCCCCCCCGGCCCCCACCCCTGAGCGGTGGGTGGGGGCCCTAAAATTATCGATAAGGGGGGGGACCTACTGTCCCCCCCCGGCCCCCACCCTTGAGCGGTGGGTGGGGGCCCTAAAATTATCGATAAGGGGGGGACCTACTGTCCCCCCCCCCGGCCCCCACCCCTGTGCGGCGGGTGGGGGCCCTAAAATTATCAATAAGGGGGTCCTACTGTCCCCCCCGGCCCCCACCCCTGAGCGGTGGGTGGGGGCCCTAAATACAAAGGGGGGGGGACCCTAGCTAACCCTCCCCCCCCCCCAAAAAAAATTATCTCCCTACCTACCCCCCTCCCCCTAAAAATAATGAGGGGGGGAACATTAACTAAAAACCTGTAAAAAAGAAAAAATGAGATAAAATCAACTTACCATTCGATGTTTTCTTTCTTCTAAAATCTTCTTTCTTCAGCCCAAAAAAGGCCAAATAAAAATCCATAATAACCGACGCAATAAAAAAAAAAAAAAAACCGAGCGCAAAAATAATAATCCGTCTTCACCCATGGAGGGCTCCGCGCAGACTGAGCTCCGCAGGGTGGGGAAGGCTTATAAAGCCTTGCCCCGCCCTGCAATTAGGCTAAGAACACTCTGATTGGTGGGTTTAAACCAATCAGAGTGCTCTTTGTCATTTTACAAGCGTGGGAAAGTTCTTTGGAATTTTCCCACGCTTGTAAAATGACACAGAGCACTGTGATTGGATGGATTTCAAGCCATCCAATCACAGTGCTCTGTGTCATTTTACAAGCGTGGGAAAATTCCAAAGAACTTTCCCACGCTTGTAAAATGACACAGAGCACTGTGATTGGATGGCTTGAAATCCATCCAATCACAGTGCTCTGTGTCATTTTACAAGCGTGGGAAAATTCCAAAGAACTTTCCCACGCTTGTAAAATGACACAGAGCACTGTGATTGGATGGCTTGAAATCCATCCAATCACAGTGCTCTGTGTCATTTTACAAGCGTGGGAAAATTCCAAAGAACTTTCCCACGCTTGTAAAATGACACAGAGCACTGTGATTGGATGGCTTTAAATCCATCCAATCACAGTGCTCTGTGTCATTTTACAAGCGTGGGAAAATTCCAAAGAACTTTCCCACGCTTGTAAAATGACAAAGAGCACTCTGATTGGCTTAAACCCACCAATCAGAGTGTTCTTAGCATAATTGCAGGGCGGGGCAAGGCTTTATAAGCCTTCCCCACCCTGCGGAGCTCAGTCTGCGCGGAGCCCTCCATGGGTGAAGATGGATTATTTTTTTTTGCGCTCGTTTTTTTTTTTTTTTTTTTTTTAATTGCGTCGGTTATTATGGATTTTTATTTGGCCTTTTTTGGGGCTGAAGAAAGAAGATTTTAGAAGAAAGAAAACATCGAATGGTAAGTTGATTTTATCTCATTTTTTCTTTTTTACAGGTTTTTAGTTAATGGTCCCCCCTCATTATTTTTAGGGTGAGGGGGGTAGGTAGGGAGATATTTTTTTTGGGGGGGGGAGGGTTAACTAGGGTCCCCCCCCCTTTGTATTTAGGGCCCCCACCCACCGCTCAGGGGTGGGGGCCGGGGGGGACAATAGGTCCCCCCCCTTATTGATAATTTTAGGGCCCCCACCCGCCGCTCAGGGGTGGGGGCCGGGGGGGGGGACAGTAAGTCCCCCCCCCTCATTGATAATTTTAGGGCCCCCACCCGCCGCACAGGGGTGGGGGCCGGGGGGGACAGTAGGTCCCCCCCTTATTGATAATTGTAGGGCCCTCACACGCCGCTCAGGGGTGGGGGCCGGGGGGGACAGTAGGTCCCCCCCTCATTGATCATTTTAGGGCCCCCACCCGCCGCTCAGGGGTGGGGGCCGGGGGGGGGGCAGTAAGCCCCCCCTCATTGATAATTTTAGGGCCCCCACCCGCCGCACAGGGGTGGGGGCCGGGGGGGACAGTAGGTCCCCCCCTTATTGATAATTGTAGGGCCCCCACCCGCCGCTCATCGGTGGGGGCCGGGGGGGGACAGTAGGTCCCCCCCTCATTGATCATTTTAGGGCCCCCACCCGCCGCTCAGGGGTGGGGGCCGGGGGGGGGCAGTAAGTCCCCCCCCTCATTGATAATTTTAGGGCCCCCACCCGCCGCACAGGGGTGGGGGCCGGGGGGGACAGTAGGTCCCCCCCTTATTGATAATTGTAGGGCCCCCACCCGCCGCTCAGGGGTGGGGGCCGGGGGGGACAGTAGGTCCCCCCCTCATTGATCATTTTAGGGCCCCCACCCGCCGCTCAGGGGTGGGGGCCGGGGGGGGCAGTAAGTCCCCCCCCTCATTGATAATTTTAGGGCCCACACCCGCCGCACAGGGGTGGGGGCCGGGGGGGGACAGTAGGTCCCCCCCCCTTATTGATAATTTTAGAAAGCGAGCTGAGCTGTCAGTCAGACAGCTCAGCTCGCGAACGCGCATTCCGCGCACATGCGCGGTAAAGCGCTCAGGTTCTTCATAGGGCGGCATTCAATGCCGCTCTATGAAGAACGCGATTGGTGCAGCGCGAAGCCGTCCCATTGGGCCCCGCGATTTCGTCATTTTGACGAAAAAGGGGGCGCGGCCTAGCGGGGAGCTCGGCGCTGGAACGGAGGTAAGTTTTTAATATAAAAACACCTCGAAATTTATTTTTAATAAATGAAAGTACATATAAAAGCAAGAAGGAAGGCTGGGGGACCTGTCTTTCTTGCTTTTATATGGTGACTATAGAGTCCCTTTAAATTACAAGATCGGAAATATAGATATCAGCAATATCAATCCCACCTAATCTAGGCAAATATGAAAAATTATTTTATCAAAGTAACCTTAATCTGCCTATTATAGTTGTGAAGAAATATCCCCATCACTTTCGACTCCTTTCGTTTATTTTGTTTGTGTCTACATTCATTTAGTTTATTTTGTTCGGTTCGGTTCTGTATCTGTACGAAAAACGCAAAGGAAATCATTAATAGAATGCTCCAATGGGTGGCCGCCATTTTGTACATGCGAACGCACGTTGCTGAAACAATGGATGGCGGCCATCTTGTCTCCCGAACGCTGGCAGCGGGACTTGGTCGTCGAGTGCCTGGAACTCATTTCAGCCAGGTACTCCCGCGAACACCGGTCACCATGGAACTACGGCCCGTTCCAGTTCCAGTTCACCTATACGAACGGCGTTCGGGAGTTACAGACTACCGACAATGGGGAGCATTCTACACTAACCAGTTTTCCTCTATCTTATGTGGTTTTTGTATAAAACCCCACGAACAGAGACCGGCTCTTGCCACCATTTCCATGGAACTATTTTGGGTTTTCTCCTCGTGGCAGGCCGGTCAGAACTTCCCTGCGATGGTGATTCAAAACTACCGAATGGATCTGGGTGATTTTTGGATAGATTGTTCGCCCAGATCCAAACTATCCAGTGATGAGCCATTTTTGTGTGGTTTCCCTGTATTTTGGGGAAATACTTCTGGTGTGTTGCAAAATTGTTAATTTTTCTGTACTGGAGATAATTGAGTTTAGTATATTTACTGACTCAATTATATCTCAGGCACAGACACAGAGGAGTTTATGGACTGTATACATTTGATGCCTGTACTTCCATTAAAATCAGTCTTTACCCAGCATTAAGCCTTGGCTCATGAGTGGGGGGTTATTCTACACCAGTGATATTTTGCCTGTGGGAAATAGTTGCTGTTTCTATGGGAAATGGGGTATACGTGGCGGTGATACCTTGGCAGACCGCCACAATAGTGATGTTTGGCGATAGCTTTCTTGTTCGACTAACATTATTTATATATCAGCCAATAAGACAGGTGCTCTTAGACACCACTGTACTATATTACTTTGTATCCATATCAGTGTAAGAAGATGGCTACTTTAAATCACACTATTTTTAATAATAACAACTTGGACAAGAGACTGTCAGAGAAAAATAAAATCACTACTTTCCCAAAGTGACAGTAATTTTGCTTCGGAAAAGGTCTGAACTGAAATGAAAATTGTAATGTGTCATTAAACTGTGAAGAACAAAGATGTATTATCAGGCATAGGCAACCTTCGGCACTCCAGATGTTTTGGACTACATCTCCCATGATGCTAAGCCAGCATTATGGGTGTAAGAGCATTATGGGGGACGTAGTCCACAACATCTGGAGTGCTGAAGGTTGCCTATCCATTTATTAGGATAATGCATTCTCTAATTTCAAACTATGTTTTTCACATCACCTACATACATTATTGCTAAACATGAAAAAGAAAAAAAAAAAGCACAAAGTTAAATGGGTTTGCATTACATCTGGTTATCATGTTGGCAGTCCTGTGTAAAATTGCTCATTCCCTGCAGTAAAATCTCAATCAAAACTGAAAGCATAAACTGGGAAGTTCTAAAGCTCGCTTTGTAAGCATGCACATATTATCACATCAGACAAGTGAAACTGTTGCCTAAATAGAACAAATACGTTTGACACCCCTGGCCTAAAAAGTTCACATTACACCAGCCACTCGTAAAACTACATCTCCTATGATCACAGTGAGCATCTGGTCTTAGCCAATAGGAGTTGTAGTTCAATGGACACAGAAGAGCTACCTGCTGGCTGCCCTGAGTCCATTTAATGGATTATTTTGCTTCTGAATAGGTTCTCCCATGTTATGAGTTATCTTTAACATAGAATGGATCTTGTTCGCATCACAAATGATTCTATAGCCTATTGATGTATGCTGGCCTTTTCATAGTCTTGCACCATTTATAAAAGATGTCAGAGAATAAAATAAATATAAAGTATAAAATAGCAGTCATGTAAAAAGAGATGATCAGGTCTGCGATGGCAACAGTCTAACTGCACACTTAAAAAGACACTATAGGCACCTAGACCACTTCAGCTCACAGTATCCCTGCCCCACTTAGTCCTGCAATGTAAAACATTACAGTGTTATAGGAATTGCAATATTTACATTGTAGTACTAAGGCAGCCTGTAGTGGTTGTCTACCAGACAGCTACTAAAGGAGCTTCCCGGGAGTTTACCGGACTCTGGGTCTAGGTCCTCTGACGCTCAACGTCCTCAAGCTCTGCACGAGGACATCCAGCGTCAGTTAAATCCCCATAAGAAAAGCATTGATGCAATGTTTTCCTATGGAGGGTCTAACGTGCTCACAGCGCTCGCCTCGCATGCGCATTAGTTCCCCCACCCATCTGATGACGTCAAAGAAGGTGCAGTGCAAACCAAGCGCGGGAGGAACGAGAAGGAGGTTGGGATCAGAGGGCACTATTGTGTTAGGAACATAGATTTGTATTCCTAACACTATAGAATCCGATTAATGTTACTTGAAGAAACTGTAAACCAGCAGCAGGGTGCCTGCCCTTGAAGATCACGTTTGACAAGACAGACATGTGAGGTTTGTTGATGTATTTATGCTGCCATTTTGAAGGTAGATTCACACTGAGCCCTGATTGTTCTGTTTTCAAAATGAGATAATTCAGTGTACACTTCAGTAAAGGACAGACAATGCAACTGATAACTAGAACTAAGAACATATCTTTACCTTTTGATTGATGTTGATTAATCCCAATAAGGTTTCATTGTCCAAGTAATCAGTCACTGGTCTTAAAATGTCAGAATATATAAGTTAATAATGATAAGATGAAGTGAATACAAAACATTTAGCACATCAACATTGTAATTATATTGTAGTCAGTATATCAACTATTATATCGATGCAATCACATTACACACTGTATATTGCTGCTGTTATATTACACTCAGGATATCTGAACTGTTACTATATGCCATGTTATTGCTCCCTTAACAACCCTTTAAAGGAACACTATAGTCACCTAAATTACTTTAGCTAAATAAAGCAGTTTTAGTGCATAGATCATTCCCCTGCAATTTCACTGCTCAATTCACTGTCATTTAGGAGTTAAATCACTTTGTTTCTGTTTATGCAGCCCTAGCCACACCTCCCCTGGCTATGATTGACAGAGCCTGCATGAAAAAAAAAAACTGGTTTCACTTTCAAACATGTAATTTACCTTAAATAATTGTATCTCAATCTCTAAATTGAACTTTAATCACATACAGGAGGCTCTTGCAGGGTCTAGCAAGCTATTAACATAGCAGGGGATAAGAAAATCTTAATTAAACAGAACTTGAACTAAAGAAAGCCTAAATAGGGCTCTCTTTACAAGAAGTACAGGAAGGCTGTGCAAGTCACATGCAGGGAGGTGTGGCTAGGGTTCATAAACAAAGGGATTTAACTCCTAAATGGCAGAGGAATGAGCAGTGAGGCTGCAGGGGCATGTTCTATACACCAAAACTGCTTCATTAAGCTAAAGTTGTTCAGGTGACTATAGTGTCCCCTTAACAACACAGTCTGGCCCTTAAAGTCCCTACACAAAGGGTGCCAAAAAAACACACACTGTTGTTGTAGGTCTTCAAGAGCTAATGGTCTGCATATATTGTCAATCCCTGTCCTGTACAAACGCTAAACATGGCGATTTAGCCGTAGTATGGCTTTTTAAAGCTTGGAGTACTAAAGGACAAGGTTATCAAATGAATCTACAGAATCTTGAAGACTCAGCATGTCATTAATTCTTAATGGGTAATGAGAGGGATTTACTAAAGGCATTGAACATAATTGGTCTTTAGGGATTAATAAGAGGGGTTTATTACTCTTTTTGTAGCCGCCTGTTAGAAATCTCTCAAAATACACTATACCTGTCATTTTTTACAGTGAGCTTGTACAAGGCGTGCGTGATCTCTGCGCAGGCCAAGATTGCACCGTGACGAGTATGCAAGTCCGATCCTGTGGCCAAGGGAAGGAGCCGCGGCAACACTGTAAATCAGAAAGTTGGATCAAGATGACTGCATCAATCAGCAATTACACTGAAATGGAAAGAAAATTAAGCTACTCACCGTTGCTCCTCATATAATCTGGCGCAATGGGCGTGAGATTATGCAAAGCTTTGGTTGACAGCTCGCGTATAACACTGAAAAAAAGACAAGAACGATTTTTAAATATGAGATGGGGAAATTTCCATGTCGATTGGAAAATATATCTGTTTATAACGATCCCTTGTTTATTTCTCTCAAGAATAATGAAGTATTGTACAAACATAAAACGCAAATGAAATTACCCCAACAACCATGTTTTAGTCATCTCATAAAATTGCAAGGATTTTAAAAAGTTTGGAATCATAAATAGATTAGAAAAAAGAAGAGTAGCTATTGGTGCTTACTGGGTCTAAAAGGATCAAATCTGTTGATGAAAACCTATGCAAATTCTAACTAAAACACACAAAACAAAAAATAGGAACATCACACTTCTGCATTTGAGGGATGTTACTGCCAGTTTCATTAACAAATTATGCCCTAATCTCAGCTATTTAGGGAAGGGAAGTTTCACAACTGAATAACACATTGAAAACCACCTACAAAATAATATTTAGAGAAAACTGAACAATATATATGTTACCCTCCTGGGAACAACAAGCTAACGTTAATCCATCATTACAATGTTACATAATCAGATTTCCACTAATGATGGGGAGTCAAATAATTTGAAATATAATTACAATCGTCGTCGTTGGGAGAACATATTTCCTAACCCAAATATTTCTGTATAAATTATTTTGCAGTCCACGCACAGAGGTTAATGGACCGTAAAACAGGTTGCTCTAAGATAAACGTCCTTTCGGTGCCCAATAAAGGAACACATATTTAACCTCACTGATATAAAAATAGACCTGCGTGATTAATGTAGAAAAGTAATGACATCATTTTATTTATTTATTTTTTGGAGACCAGTTAGTGAGGCCACAGTGTTCAGTATTCTGAATCTATGGAAGTAGGTTTATTAATAGTCACATGACGTGGTCAGCAATTCCAGACTTTCATATAACAACACACCGGGCAACCTAGCCAGTAAAATATCTTCCCAAGATGTAATGGTTTCTATATTGGGAGATTGGGATTGCAAGGATTGCTGCAGAACAAAACACATAAATCTCCGATCTCTATTTCAAAGTTTGAGCAACTTAACAATAGCTTCTCTGAGAAGAAAGACATTTCCCCAAATCACTCCTCACTTTCTGGGAATAATATAGACGGGGGTGAGGAGGAGGAAAAGAAAGGACATAATGTGTGCAACAGGAAAATACGTCCCCCAGTCCAATGATAAAAACAAGAGAGTGTTTTTAAGGTTTGGAAAATATTAATGCATTATTTATGAATACTACATTTATATTTGTAAACGTGTGGGAATATTACATATTAAATAACGCGTTGGCATTCTGTGTAGGCATTGATCGCGGCAGGACAAGGAGGCACGCCATATTCGACAGCATATAAAAGCCTTTGGTTTTAGACTGAATACTACAGTAAATAATATAATGAACACATTAATTACATAAAACATGTGTGCAAATTCCACAGAGAGCTACTGTTAAATTGTATCAGGTTATGCAAATTCTAACCTACATAATGAGTGATATACGGTAGCAATATTAAATGATGGGGTGTTAATATTATGTTCCAAGTCACTGTATGTGTTTTCATATATTTTTTTATAGGTAACTGAGTTTACTTATATCTGTGTTTGGGGTACATGATTTATGGATTATGTAGGTATAAGTTAGATAGGCTTGCCATCCAGGAGACAGGTAGGACCAGCATTATATAGCTGAGCAGTCACCTTCCGTGACCTCCCGACTGTTCATGACAGTCCCCCATAGCTTGGTAGATCACGCTCCACCTGTTTGTCTGGTTTCTGTCTGCGCACAGTTGACTTGTCACTCTGTTCCTGCATGGAACTGTAATATAAAAAGGGCTGCCTGTCGTACTCACAAAGTTCATGCTGGTCATGACATGATTACCTATTCCCAATATTTTTGCATTGCCGGTTCCCCGACAAACCTTTGAGTGCCCTGGGAATTAACTTTGATTTACAAGGATGCCTTCTTGAACCAAAATCACAATTTATTACCAATATCACCTACTGATAAACACCGCTCAGAAGCAGTAAATCTGAATAAAATGTTGCTTCTTCCACCTGCTAGAAAGATCCTTTTGCAGTTATATTTTACAGGCCACGTGTGCCTGACAGCAGAGCAGGGTGGCATGGCATAGGCTTACAGCTAGTAATCTCAGCATCCCAAAAAATCTTAAACAGGTTATACAATGCTGGCTCTCTATGATGGGAAATGTCCAGCTACCAGGTTGTCTAATTTCATAAGACAATTGTAGATATTCACATGAGGTTCACTCACTTAATCCCTGGGTGCCACAAAACACTGTGTCTGGGTTACATTTAACCGGAGTGGAAACAAAGAAAGTCAGGGATATCTTCTATTACACTGCCCTTGGTGCTATAGATGATAGGGCTACAGCAGGTAAGTGTAAACACATAAACATGGGCAGCAAGGCATATCTTCTATTACACTGCCCTTGGTGCTATAGATAATAGGGTTACAGCAAGTAAGTGTAAACACATAAACATGGGCAGCAAGGCATATCTTCTATTACACTGCCCTTGGTGCTATAGATGATAGGGCTACAGCAAGTAAGTGTAAACACATAAACATGGGCAGCAAGGCATATCTTCTATTACACTGCCCTTGGTGCTATAGATGATAGGGCTACAGCAAGTAAGTGTAAACACATAAACATGGGCAGCATCTTCCTTTGATGCCTGGGGGGATCAGTGTTAATTTGGCAGCCTCCCTTGGCTTTGAAGTCAATTAGCAGACTGTTGACACAAACACTGTATTACCAGGTGCAGTTCTAGATATGAAAGGGCAGTATCTGAGGGAAGTGCACTAGAACCCAACACCAAAGACCACCCAAAGTTACTGTAACATACACTGTGTTCAAATAACAAACCATGTAATGGTGCATGGCTTGCTGCCACTGGTTTAGTCTAACTGTTGTTGTGTAAAACTGTATATTCTACAGGAGCACCTGTGCTTTATGGAGTGTGCAATACATAGAAATTATTTTACTTCCATAAACAACGAGCGATCTCTTCGAAGCATTAGACTGCTGGTTCTGTGTGACTGATCTTAATTGTAATTTTAGTTAATTTATTATTAGAGCAAATCATTTCTCCAATTTGACCCAGATCCAGTTAGATTTGTCCTGATTTGGAATTGGGTTCTTGTTGACCAGAAATTATGTTTGCAAATACGGTACTTGACAGTGCTCATTGGTTTTAAAGGTTCAAGTTTAACCCTGCTGTGTCATCCTTTCACTTATACCGGCATAACCCTCCCCCCACCAACTACGCAAAGACTGGGAAGGGGCACCTGTTCCAAAACCCTGTGAACACTTGTATGGTTTCTGTCCAAGTGATGCCTACATATATTAACAATTCCACAATTACCTGCTCAAACTACAAAATAAGCCCATACATCGGCTGCGAAATAGAGAATTGTGTTAATGCCTGGTCTTGTCTGCTAATAAATGTTGGCTGCGTGTTCCCTCGGTATAACAAAAAAGAGGTACGTGTTTAAAACAGAACACTTGCCACAAATTTGGATGACAATGTTTTTGGTTACCAGAAGCCACTAATCTTACCTAAACCAAGGAGAATTATCTTGTATAGCACATGCTCCAATGAATGCACAGGAATATATTTGTGTACTAACACAATGTTATTATAAAATAATATATTATATAATAATATACCCAGATGTATATTTGCATACTAACCTGTCCCAGTGATTAATTTTCATTTCCGCAAGGTGATCTATCATCGAGTTGGAGTACTCTGGGAAGCCAGCAACGTACACACTGTAAAGACAGAGCGTGTCCTTATTAAACTGTGAAAACATACCAGGTACTTTTTAAGGTAACAATGGGGCAGATTTACCCAAATTTTATCATCTGAAAAGTGGTGCAAAGGTGTAAAAGTGGAATAATCACCAATGGAATGTACCTTCTGATATCCGCTGGTTACCACGATGATTTATCCACTTTGTAACACTTTTCTATAGGGACACTGACAAATATCTATTATATTTACCCCTGCATGAAACAGGGATAACATTCTGCAATATAAATACTATAAAGTGATCTCTATGCAGAAAGAAACACTTACAATAACACAAAAACATCAGTTACAAAATACCTTATATTCAAATAACAATTTGCTCGGCTTCCAACTGAAAAATAATCTGCTGTGGTAACAATATCAATGCCGTGTGGGAACGTACCCTGCAGGGACAAAAAGAAAGCCGTTGTATTTTCTACAGAACAGAGGACAGTCCTATGTTAGCCAGAGTTAAAAGCAATCCCCACTTCTATAACATCAGCAATTTTGTAGCATAACCACTGCCAACATGGCTCAGTGTGGCAGCAGAATTGCCACTTTATGGATTAATGGAAAAGAAATTCCTGCTTATGTACAGCAAAACTTACAGATTGCACGAAAGCTGAACGCACTTTTTTGTGTGTGCAAAATGGTAGAGTCATCTGCATTTTCTATTTTTGAACTATTCATCAAAAATGCAACAGTGATTCCTTGCTTGCACTTTTAACGGATTTCCTCGGCAAATTACACAAAATTCCTCACAAAGTATGGATGCCCTCCACCGAAGTTTCCCAGTAGCAGAAACCATGTAAATGTTGAGAAAAGTCCAACCCAGCTCAAAACTGTAGGAAAAGTCAAGGATAATTTTTCAGTCTACTCACTTCTTTATTAATTGTAAAAAACAAATGCACCAAAGATTACACATCATAGCCATATGTTCATTGTTGCAGCTTATTGTAGCTATCTAGTAAACAGCTTGTAAGAAGCCCCAAATCAGACTGATTTTAGATGCATAATATTAATGTTAAAGATAAACTACAGGCACCAAAACAACTTTAGCTTAATGAAGCAGTTTTGGTGTATAGATCATGACCCTGCAGTCTCACTGTTAAATTCTTTGCCATTTCGGCTTTAAATCACTTTGTTTATGCAGCCCTAGCCACACCTCCCTGCATGTGTCTTACACAGCCTTCCTAAACACTTCCTGTAAAGTGACATTGAATGTCTAAACTTCCTTTATTGCACATTCTGTTTAATTTAGAATGTATTTTCTCCTGCTCTGTTAATAGCCACTTAGGGCTGCAGGAGCCTCTTTTGTGTGATTCAAGTTCCATTCACATAGCAGGAGACAAATACTTCTAAAGCAAGTTAAGATCTGATTGAAAATGAAACATTTTCTCCATGCAGGCTGTGTCAGTCACAGCAAGGTAAGGTGTGGCTAGTGCTGCATTAACAGAAACAAAGTGATTTGAGTGAGTTAGAGAAGGAAGTTACACATAGTACACCAGCAGGGAAGGTTTTACAAGTACTTAATTCCGAGCTACAGTGTGGTTTCTGAATGCTGTGTGATTATAGGCTAGAGTAGGTGGTTACCCATAATCCTCAGCTGCAGTTAAAGCATTGTATTCTGTGGATTGATAGCTACCCACAATCCTCCTCTGTAACAGATACCCTGTATGCAATTAATGGATCAAAGTAAGGCCCATAATCATTTATCTGAAGGAAAGGCTATGTACATGTGTTTAACCAGAAATCATTTCCATCTACATGCAAGGTACATTATACTTGCTAGAGGATTTGCAGTAAGCTTGTTATCCAGAAATACATCGTCCAATGTAAGATCAATGTGAAGCATGATTTGTTAGGCGATTACTCAGAATGTCTCACTGTAATGGGCACTACATATTATATATATATATATATATATATATATATATATATATATATATATATATATATAGTAACGGACCGTTTCGCCCACAAGAGGATAAAAACCGTTTAGGCGATATCCCCCTTTCCAGATACACAGGCAGCTACTGTAAGCACCAATCTCCCGAACTGCAAACTACACGAACCTGGAAACAGCCGAACAGGAAAAACCATACGAAAGGTTTACACTCCTGGCAGTCAGCATACAACCCAATTCCCCCAATAACGAGACGACACTTCGTTTTGAGGGTCAAGCAGAATCTGACTGTACTGGCACATACAGTCTCTTTTATTCCCAATCCACATACATAGTACAGCCCACAGGGTTTTACAGAACAAGCAATCAATCCGTACAATATACACAGACACTCCCACACAAAATCCTCCCCTCTGCCTGTAATATGATTACTGAACACAATGGGTAATTTCATTATCACAGGCAGAGGAATACAGTTTTTACACAATATTTATAACTTCTAAAATATACATGTAACAAACATAAAACATACATTTTCCTAATCAGCATGCGAGAAATAAACACATACTCAAAATTCAGCCAATTCCAAAAAAAAAGTTAGCTGGAGGTCCCTTTATGACCGACCGCAAGCACATGTTCCTGCCCAAAACAGTTCCATAGATTTGGGCAGACTGAAAAACGACTAAGTCCCATTCGAACGAGCGTTCGAATCTTCGAACGGGACTTAGTCTCTGCGGCTGCAAAACCATTGTGGGAGAAGGCTCAGCGGTGTTCGCGGAACTGTGTAGCCGATTTCAGTTCCATGAATTTGGCCACACATACCGCTGACCGCATGGAATGAACCAAGATGGCCGCCGCCACGTGTTCGTTAGTCGAATGGCGGCCACTTCGACGGCATTCGAAGTGTCAATTTAAAAGTACAAACCCTTTTCCCTTGGAGTTAAAGAGCCAGCAGCAAGACACCAAAAATCCATTATGCCCAAAGGGCAATCCATCCCAGGGCCATAGTCGCAGGGCAGGAGGCTAGCAACCAGGTTTCTAAAGTGGACAGTGGCGAGGTTGGTTTCGCCACATATATATATATATGTATCTATGTAGTGCCCATTACAGTGAGACATTCTGAGTAATCGCCTAACAAATATAAATATATATCTTACTTAATATATTTATACACTGCTCAAAAAAATAAAGGGAACACAAAAATAACAGATCTGAATGAATTAAATATTCTTCTGAAATACTTTGTTCTTTACATAGTTGAATGTGCTGACAACAAAATAACACAAAACTTTAAAAATGGAAATCAAATTTTTCAACCCATGGAGGTCTGGATTTGGAGTCACACTCAAAATTAAAGTGGAAAAACACACTACAGGCTGATCCAACTTTGATGTAATGTCCTTAAAACAAGTCAAAATGAGGCTCAGTAGTGTGTGTGTCCTCCGTGTGCCTGTATGACATCCCTACAACGCCTGTGCATGCTCCTGATGAGGTGGCGGATGGTCTCCTGAGGGATCTCCTCCCAGACCTGGACTGAAGCATCTGCCAACTCCTGGACAGTCGGTGCTGCAACGTGACGTTTGTGGATGGAGCGACACATGATGCCCCAGATGTGCTCAATTGGATTCAGTTCTGGGGAATGGGCGGGTCAGTCCATAGCATCAATGCCTTCGTCTTGCAGGAACTGCTGACACACTCCAGCCACATGAGGTCTAGCATTGTCTTGCATTAGGAGGAACCCAGGCCAACCGCACCAGCATATGGTCTCACAAGGGGTCTGAGGATCTCATCTCAAAATCTAATGGCAGTCAGGCAATCTCTGGCGAGCACATGGAGGTCTGTGCGGTCCCCCAAAGAAATGCCACCCCACACCATTACTGACCCACTGCCAAACCAGTCATGGTGGAGGATGTTGCAGGCAGCAGAACGTTCTCAGTGGTGTCTCCAGACTTTGTCACGTCTGTCACATGTGCTCAGTGTGAACCTGCTTTCATCTGTGAAGAGCACAGGGCGCCAGTGGCGAATTTGCCAATCTTGGTGTTCTCTAGCAAATGCCAAACATCCTGCACGGTGGTGGGCTGTAAGCACAACACCCAACCTGTGGACGTCTGGCCCTCATACCACCATCAGGGAGTCTGTTTCTGACCGTTTGAGCAGACACATGCAGATTTGTGGCCTGCTGGAGGTAATTTTGCAGGGCTCTGGCAGTGCTCCTCCTGTTCCTCCTTGCACAAAGGCGGAGGTAGCGGTCCTGCTGCTGGGTTGTTGCCCTCCTACGGCCTCCTCCATGTCTCCTGATGTACTGGCCTGTCTCCTGGTAGCGCCTCCATGCTCTGGACACTACGCTGACAGACACAGCAAACCTTCTTGCCCCAGCTCGCATTGATGTGCCATCCTGGATGAGCTGCACTACCTGAGCTACTTGTGTGGGTTGTAGACTCCGTCTCATGTTACCACTAGAGTGAAAGCACCGCCAGCATTCAAAAGTGACCAAAACATCAGCCAGGAAGCATAGGAACTGAGAAGTGGTCTGTGGTCACCACCCGCAGAACCACTCCTTTATTAGGGGTGTCTTGCTAATTGCCTATAATTTCCACCTGTTGTCTATCCCATTTGCACAACAGCATGTGAAATTGATTGTCACTCAGTGTTGCTTCATAAGTGGACAGTTTGATTTCACAGAAGTGTGATTGGCTTGTAGTTTCATTGTGTTGTTTAAGTGTTCCCTTTATTTTTTTTTGAGCAGTGTGTTTGTTAGGCGATTACTCAATGTCTCACTGTAATGGGCACTACATATATATATATATATATATATATATATATATATATATATATATATATAATATGTAGTGCCCATTACAGTGAGACATGCTGAGTAATCGCCTAACAAATATATATATTTATATATATATATATATATATATATGTAGTGCCCATTACAGTGAGACATGGCATTATTTGGGTTACTTTAGATATTTACTCTAAATCTATTAATTTACCATTGGTTTACCATTTGTGGTAAGAGTTCTAACGAATCCCATGGTTCAATGTAAGCTTGATTTGTAGCTAGGCCACTACCCAGAATCCTTTACTGTAACATAAGCCGTATGTGCTATGTGATTTATGGTAAGGTCATTATCCAGAATCCCTCATTGTAATGTAATGTATGCAATGCACAGAAGAATGGTTTTTAATGGAGCCATGTTCCAGTCTTACTCAATGTACGTTGTGCATGCAGCATCATTTATAGTTGGGTTATTACCTAGAAAGCTGCATTGAGATGTTCCTATGTAATCTACATAATTTTGGGTAAGTTCATCACCTTGAAATATTTCGAGACCGATTGTAGTACATTTTGAAACAAATTTAGAGGGATGGGTCTGCATTGTCAATCTGTTCATCCAGCACAAAATGGGTTAAACAAGATTACACAAAGAAAGTTACAGTACCTGTCGTCCCACATTCTCCTGGAAGGCTGCCTGGAGAAAACAGAGAACAAACAAGGGAAAATGAGACGCCTCTGCTTATAACCAAACACCAGGCGATGAATTCAAAACAAACAGGCTGCGGTATAAATGACCCATGGCTTTACATTCTGAAATAAAGTACACATTGTTTGTGGAGCCCTGCAGGGCTTTTTTCTCGCTGTCTTTGTCAGATGCTACTGGTCCAGCATGTGACAAGAAATGGAGGAACAAACCGACACCTGCACACACAGCAGGTCCACTCCTCACCTTTAGAAAAGATAATTTCACATTCTTTTTCTTTGACCATTGTTCCACAATATCAAAGCAAATCTTTACTCAGCCTCCCTGCCCTGCACTGAGCCTGCCTCAGCCACCCTGCCCTGCGCTGAGCCCGCCTCATCCCACCTCAGCCTCCCTGCAACGAGCAGAGCCTTGCCTCAGCCTCCCTGCAACGATCCAAACCCACCTCAGCCTCCCTGCACCGCGGCGAGGCCGCCTCAGCCTTCCTGCAACGCGCCGAGCCCGCCTCAGCCTTCCTGCAACGCGCCGAGCCCGCCTCAGCCTTCCTGCAACGCGCCGAGCCCGTCTCAGCCTCCCTGCAACGCGCCGAGCCCGCCTCAGCCTCCCTGCAACGCGCCGAGCCCGCCTCAGCCTCCCTGCAACGCGCCGAGCCCGCCTCAGCCTCCCTGCACCTCGCCGAGCCCGCCTCAGCCTCCCTGCAACGCGCCGAGCCCGCCTCAGCCTCCCTGCAACGCGCCGAGCCCGCCTCAGCCTCCCTGCAACGCGCCGAGCCCGCCTCAGCCTCCCTGCAACGCGCCGAGCCCGCCTCAGCCTCCCTGCAACGTGCCGAGCCCGCCTCAGCCTCCCTGCAACGCGCCGAGCCCGCCTCAGCCTCCCTGCAACGCGTCGAGCCACACAGCCTCCCTGCAACGCGTCGAGCCACACAGCCTCCCTGTCAGGCGCCAAGCCCGCCTTAGCCTCCCTGCCAGACGCCAAGCCCGCCTCAGCCTCCATGACGCACGCCAAGCCCGCCTCAGCCACCCTGCCAGACGCCAAGCCCGCCTCAGCCACCCTGCCAGACGCCAAGCCCGCCTTAGCCTCCCTGCCCAGCGCTGGACCTGCCTCAGCCTCCCTGCCCCGCGCTGGACCTGCCTCAGCCTCCCTGCCCCGCTCTGGACCTGCCTCAGCCTCCCTGCCCAGCTCTGGACCTGCCTCAGCCTCCCGGCCCCGCGCTGGACCTGCCTCAGCCTCCCGGCCCCGCGCTGGACCTGCCTCAGCCTCCCGGCCCCGCGCTGGACCTGCCTCAGCCTCCCGGCCCCGCGCTGGACCTGCCTCAGCCTCCCGGCCCCGCGCTGGACCTGCCTCAGCCTCCCGGCCCCGCGCTGGACCTGCCACAGCCTCCCGGCCCCGCGCTGGACCTGCCACAGCCTCCCGGCCCCGCGCTGGACCTGCCACAGCCTCCCGGCCCCGCGCTGGACCTGCTTCAGCCTCCCTGCCCCGCGCTGGACCTGCCTCAGCCTCCCTGCCCCGCGCTGGACCTGCCTCAGCCTCCCTGCCCCGCGCTGGACCTGCCTCAGCCTCCCTGCCCCGCGCTGGACCTGCCTCAGCCTCCCTGCCCCAAGCCGGGACTGCCTTAGCCTCCCTGCCCTACTCCTTCTTTAGCTTTCCTTTATATCATGCATTTAAAGGGACACTTCAAACACCAAAAACACTTTAGCTTGCTCAAGTACTTTGTGAGACCAGTGTGTCCTCTTTTTCCCCATTTTTCAAAAATGGCAGATTTCAATAGAAACTGGCATTTTTATAAATTAACCTTGTTACACCCCCTGGCTGTCAATCAGACAACGGGTCCTGGTACTTCCTGGTTGTTTAGAGGCAGCAATTGCCCAAAGCACCTGCCTTGCAAAGACTTCTCATTGAGCTGCATTGGGAAGTCTGTGACTGGACAGTCACAAAGTCTAGGCACGGTTAGAAAGGGCAGTTTGCAAAGGCTGCATACAAAAGATCTGCAACTTTTGCAGGCTGTTTTTAGATAATAATTAAAAGCATGCATGTTTTCATTGGGGGTATACATGCCAAACAGTGATTTATTTATTTTAGTTGGGCAGTGGAATGTCCTTCTAATATTAATAGACTATCATATTACAATGTATTCGTATAAACATCTACCTGATAAGAGCAGAACATGGATTTAATTTGGGCCGGTCTTATTTGTCATATTTTTTCGTAGAAAGACCAGTGAGCAATGAGATGGGTGAGTGAAAAAAAGTGGGCAGTACTATCATTCAGCTAATACCTAAATGACACCGTCAAGTCCAATGCACGGTGTATGCACAATGAAAGCTTTATGGCAGGCAGACAATGGGACTACGTGAAAGAACAGATCTTACGTTGGGCTCTGAATGCGAAAAGGTGAGAGATTACAAACAGGCTCACAAGCACTGTTCATTACAAGTGATCAGCTTGTACAGCATTCAACACACAAGTTAATCTGCGGGAGAATTAGGGTCAAGCCCAGAGCAGGCAGAGAGCAATGCTAGCCCGCAGCTATGATTACAACATGCCATGGCTAGAGGCGAACTTTAAGAACACCAAAGTTGTTAAACTGGATAGACCTAACTGTTAAACAATTCATCTCTGAGTTGCTGGGGGGACTGGTGTACCATGTAATGATACAAAGTAGAACAGGTAACTAATTACAGGACTTTTTTTTTTCTCAAAATAACAGAGTGTTATATAATTATTAAAATAAACCATAGAAATGCATTCTGAGTAAGCATGACATGTCACAAGTTAAAGCCATCAGTAAAGAGAGATTTACTTACAGAGGCTGCCCTTCTGCAATTCACATCGCGGTCAAACACCGCTGCAACCAACAGTGCACTGGGGAAGGATGGAAAACATGTAAAGTGATATTAAGGTTGATTATTAGATATATTTCTATATTCGGATTATGGTTTCATAGTTACAAATTCAAATTACACGGGGTTAAAGTGCTAGACAAGGAGCAATCAGCATAGACAATCCATTGGTTTCCACGGTATTTACCCCAAACCTTTTATGGCAATTAAGAGCAAACTTTTACTCGCCCTGTTTCTTTGCCGTTTACTTTGCATGAAAAATAGGAACACTTCCAATAATCTGAATAATAATAAATCAACAAACCATTGTCACAAATGGCAATACCTGGGAGGAAAAGGCATCAGCAGTTTCTTACCTTTGTTTTAAAAAATTTGGTAAAACCTGTTTTGTTTTGGGTTTTTTTTTTAGAACAAAATAGTTTGGGGTTTTATTTTTCTTCGATATATTATCTGCAAACATGACGGCTGCAGGCAGTGAATTTCATACAAAGAACATTCTTAGGACTCACGGAATGACTTTGGAATGGATTCACTAAACAGCGACATATAATAATGCATTCATGACTTAACTAATATTAAAAAGACTACATTTAACTCATTGTTTAGAGCATAAACACCCCTCAACCGACCCAATTTCCTATGAATATGCCATTGTACTTTCTTTTACAAATGGTTTATCAGTGTTTAAGACCTTAATTACTAACCTGAAATGATCTATTCCTCGTATTTAGAGCATATTTCCCAGAATGCACCAGACTTCTTCCTCTTTTTTATAAATCGGAGTTTGTTACTGATTATAAACGGTGCGTGACTCCAGTTCAAAGAGCAGATACAATATACAAACAGAATCGGTGATATTGTAGATTTAAACAGACTCAACACAAGAGAAGATCTCCCTTCTATTTTTCTAGACGAGTGACAGAGTATCGTTGGGAGATGTAATTCAAAGAAACTGAAGCCCTGGGTTTCTTTTATTTCTACTTTGTATCTTGTAAGTGCAAGAAGTGCCCTTCGAAGATACCAGTGGCTTGTTAGATATATAGATGCAATACACAACCACATATTTTGGTTCTACAGATCTTCTAAGACCCCCACCTTTATTGTGGGTTGTTAATGGTACAAATTAATTACTCACAGTTCCTGAATATTACACTGACCAAAACCTATACTCAAACCCAGGTGCAACTTGTCACATCTTTCACTTTCCATTGCTGTGCTGTTAAATTGTTTTATCTGACTCACTGGCTACCAGCAGACCCCTCCACGATTTTAAGGGTTACTCAAAACACCATAACCACTTCCGTGATTTGAAGTGGTCATGGTGGCAGAAGTCTGTATGTGCAGTGTTTTAGCTTGAAACAATGTACATAGAAAGGTATTGGCACTCGTTTGCCGGGGCTAGTTGAAACCCCTGCAAACGTCACCTAGGCAGCGTAGAACTATATTTCTGGCTGCCTAATGTTAAGTCTGTACTCAGTGCGCACTGCACGCTGCCAACACACGTAACTGCTTCTCCCTTGCAGGCAGATCCTGCAATGGGAAGCCCACTCTCCATTCCTTCCCTCATTAGGCCGCCCCACATTTATTTTGGGCATGTTTTTTTTCTAATTACCCTCCACTGTGCACCACCCAATCCCTTATTTCCTTGCCAGCATGTGCTCTGTATTGGAAAAACAGTCCAAACACAGGTTCTCTATGGGAAGCCTGTGATTGTACCACGTGAGGCACCATGTAGCATCAGACGGACTTCATCGCTGGTAGACTGGTTGTCAGATAAAATGTAAATTATTTTAGTGGTGGGAGGGTTTAAGAAGGGTTACATTGCCAATTTAATTGTACTCTTCACCACCTTGAACAGTGAAGCAATTTGAATACCTTGTAACTACTTGCATCACTAAGTTTTAGTGCCTTTATCAATTTGCTCTTCACCACATTAGACTAATTCTATAAATGTTAAGATGAACCTAAACCCTCAGTTACTGTGATTTCTGACCATGTTATCAAGCTTATTTTGCTTTTCTTTCTTTTTAAAAAAAAAATAAATCTTTATTTTTGTAGTGCATAAGCTTGTAACAATCATTTATGAGGTACCCCAAAGGCATTCCTCCAATGCAGTATAAACAGTTTAACAGTTAGGTACGTGAGAAAACTAGCACCATTTTTTGGTTAAGGTGAACGTGAGTAGGAACCAATAGAGGGTCCTACAGCTGGATCTTTTTTGTTACAGTGAATAACATATTTTGCTGTTCTAAACTCTTTATTACCTTTATCCAGCAATACAATAAAAGCCATACAGACTTCCAGCGTTTAGAACTTGATATCATGCATCATTATGTGTCTGGGTTTTTAAATTGGCAATATCCCAAACATTCTGACTGAGCTTGGGCTTACTTTTCATCTCATAAAACTGCCTATAATAATAATAATAAACTACACAAACTTTCTATCCTTCACCTAACAATACCAAACATCTAAAGCACTTTAGCGTATTTGTTTCCCCATTTTACAGACAGTGCAGGCAGATTATAATAGAAATTGACACTTTTATAACTAAACCTTGTTACAATCCCCTGGTTGCTGGCTGTCAATCAGATAACCGGTCCAGTTACTTCCTGGTTGTTTAGCTCAGTGTAGCTAAAGTCAAGAGGCAGCAATTACTCCGATCACCTGCCTAACAAAGACTTCTCATTGCATTGCATTGCGAAGTCTGTGATTGGACGGCCACAGAAAGTCTGGGCGGGGTTAGAACGGGAGGTCTTGCAAAGGCTACAGACAAGAGATTTGCCGCTTTTGCAAGCTGCTTTTAGATATACCCCAAATGCAAAAAGGCATAATTAGAACTTGTACATGGAACCCTTAGAGGTGTGAAAGAAATGAAGTGTATTCCTGGAATCTGGAGAGAGGGCACCTCTCTGCATTGAAGCTTGAGGAGAGAGACAAAATATTCATGGATCTTTGGGAAAGAAAAACATGTTCATGTGATGTAAGTATATCAGTAAGTATATCAGTGGGACTAAAATTAGGTCAGTGTCTTCCATAACAAAAGAAATGGGCAGACTACATTGGCCAGTTGGCCTATATTGAGCATGGCATGCTATGATTCTGTTGTTAAGGCGTGTATAATAAACATTACTAAATGTAATTAATCTCTCGCGTGTTGCTTTTGTTAGTCTGTATTTTCCCATCTCGTGGTATGTTTCCCTGCAGTATGTTACAGTTCTTGGATTCACTCTGTATTAAAGAACTTTAGACCTTATTCACTAAACAATGAGCAAAATGTAGGCCTCATCCAAACTTCCTCGATGGATCCTTTGCTGAATTTTGTTATGTTGTTTTTTTCTTTGTATGTTTGTTTAAAATACCTACTCATATAAGAGGTGATAAAACAAAGACTCATTAGAATAATTTCAGGAACAAATGCTGTCTGTTATTTTGCTTGTGAGGTCATGTCCCCTTAAGTCAGTTTACAAGCCTTGTTTCTTGTTACTGTAACCAAAGAGACAAAAGAAAGGAAAGCATTCTCCACTTTAATTACTGATCAGGAAGTCTTCCTAAAAGGACAATCCAGGCACCCAGACCACTTCTGCCCATTGGAGTGTTCTGGGTGCCAACTCCCACTACCCTTAACCCTGCAAGTGTAATTATTGCAGTTTTCATAAACTGCAATATTTACCTTGCAGGGTTAACTCGTCTAGTGGCGGTCTATCAGACAGCCACTAGAGGGCACTTCCGTGTTTATAGCACATGAAAAGTGTGCTATAACATCACTGGACGTCCTCACACTATGTGAGGACCTCCAGCGTCGTAGAAATCTCCATAGGTAAGCATTTTAATGCTTTCCTATGGGGAGGTCTAATGCGCGTGCGGCATTGCAGCGCATGCGCATTAGGTCTCCCCCGGCGGCCGCCGCGCATGCTCAATAGATCTCAACCGCCAACGTCATCAGGAGCATGGGCGGTCCCTGACCCCTTCAGCAACTTGGGATGGGAGGTGGGAGGGAGAGGGGACCTGCAGTGCCAGGAAAATGGTTTGTTTTCCTGGCACTGGAGAGTCCCTTTAAGGACTGTGTGACTACAAGTGTAATGTACATCAATTCTCTCAGCAGTTTATGATCAATGTCCCCTATCCATGATGTACACAAAGTCAATCACGAACAAACAGAAATACCTGGGAATCGCAGAAAAATACAAATGAAGTTCAAATATACAGGGGAACATTAACTAAACTGAAAATTGTGGTTAACTGACAAGGGAACAACAATTTAGCTCAATAGACAGGCTGGAGAAATCTCCAACTTACGTCCACCTAAGCTGTCTTGGTCTTCAATGTACTTTTACCTTGCCAATTCTCCACGATGACCCAGTTTAGTCAATGACCACACCAACATATTTATAACTTATTTGCCATAGAAGGCTTAAAAACCATTGCACAACTGGCACTAGAGTTAAAAGCTGCTCTATACTGCCAACTTTGTCAACCAGGGATAGTCGCTGGCATGGAAAAGTGCAAGAGATGCACTTTGTGTCATTCATATCTGTAAATGTTTGTGTCATTCAGGCCTAACCATACAGAGAGCACTATGAAAAACACTTGAGACATGTTTAGACATAAATGCTCAGTTAACAAAAAATGCATGGTGTGCTCAATGGAGACATTTTCATTGTATCCTGAGATAATACCCAAGGAGAGGGGATCAAATTCGAAACCGTCTCACTAAATTCTGGATTGCTGGCAAGTATGGGCCAACCCTACCAAGCCGAAAACCACCACCGTCCAAACTTGGCTACTGTGATCAAATTCTGGTCAATGCTTCAGAAATCACTGTTTAGTAATTTAAATATTTTGCCATTTTCACACAATCAGTCCTTTTAAAAGACATTTAACCAAAGAAGCCACTGCTAAAAATGGCAAGCTAATAGTCATCTAATCTCAACAAATTCTGGTTAAAGAGACACTATAGTCACCAGTACAACTACAGCGTATTGCATTTGTTCATTACCTTCAGGATATTTGCTGTAAACACAGAGAAAATGCAGTGTTTACATTACAGCGTAGTGATAACTTCACTGGCCACTCCTCAGATAGCTGTTAGAGATCATTCCTGGGTCATGGCTGCCTAAAATGCATCCAAACATTGTGTCTCCTCCCTCCGCATGCAGACACTGAACATTCCTCATAGAGATTAATTGGTTCAATTCATCTCTATGAGGAGATGCTGATTGGCCAGAGCTGTGTTTGAATCATGCTAGCTCTGCCCCTGATCTGCCTCCTTGTCAGTCTCAGCCAATCTTATGGAGAAGCATGGAGATTGGATCAGGCCACCACTTCTGATGATGTCAGCAGACAGCTAGTTTTTCTGAGGCAAACAGCATGCAGAGCTACAGCTTCAGGCTTGAATACAGTAAGATTTTGCTATATTTATGGAGGCATGAGGGGCCCACGGTGGCTAGATGGTGGTTTTAACACTATAGGGTCAGGAATACATGTTTGTTTTCCTGACCCTATAGTGTTCCTTTAAATAACCACAGATCCAGCAATTAAGTTGAAATGTAAAGCTATGCGTTTTTCCGCTCTAAACAAAGTCAACAGACATAGGCTTAAGTGTGCGGTGCACTCAGTCAGTCCATTGTACAGAGACGGCTGTCACAACCAAATTGTCTGTCACACAAAATAAAAGCAGAGTTATATTCTATGCAACTCATTCAAACCCTTCAGGACAAAAGGTAAGGCAAATTATATTATTTACTTTAGTATATTAACTGTATGCTGAGCATATTGACCGTATTAAAAGAAAACTATGACAAATAACAATGCTACAGCAATTGATGCAATGTGAATCGCAACAATAAAAATTTATAAAAACAGAAATACTGCCAATTAAGGTCAGGACAGATATAATAAGCTTTCTATTTCAACCGGAAATGAAGCTCATAGAAGAATTCTGTCAAGCCAAAAATGTAATTGGGGTAAAACGAAAAGAGGTGAAGCGCCTGGGTAAACTCTGCAGGGGATGTGCCAATATAAACACCTGCTGGTTGTTCTCATGAATGCAGGTTTTACATGACAATCAGGCACATTAAAAAAAAATGTGTAACCACTCCACCTCCTCTGGCCCTTATTTTCAAAGTTTAGCCTCTCAATACCACTCTGGTGCCACTGTGCCAGTGTCTCTGAGGGAGCAGCCCATTTTAGGGGAATTCTACAACTATCACTTCCTACTGATTTCTCGACAACAAGCACTATCCTTTTTCCGCACCACAGCAAATATCTGACAAATCCCCAGGGCCCACTGATTACCCATATATCCACTTTTGGGATATTGCGTGCTGGAGGTTTGAGTGTAAAATCCCGCAGCCAGTACAAAGTAAGGATCATAATCAAGCCTTCTTTACTTTTTTCTTTCTTCATTGCATAACTCTCTCTCCTCTGGTATATTTCCATCGCCCTTCAAACATGCAACTGTAACCCCAATTCTAAAGAAGCCCAATCTTGACCTTAACTCCCCATCCAACTATCGTCCTATCTCGCTACTTCCTTTTGCATCCAAGATCCTTGAAAGAATTGTGTATGCGAGATTGACGGACTTCCTCGAGTCCAACTCTCTGCTAGACCCGCTTCAGTCTGGTTTCCGCGCTAAGCACTCTGTGGAAACGGCACTGACCAAAGTATCCAATGATCTACTCGCTGCAAAATCTCGTGGTCACTACTCTATCCTAATTCTCCTTGACCTGTCGGCTTTTGACACTGTTGATCATCAACAGCTTCTTCTCATCCTCTGCAATATCAGTCTACAAGATATTGCTCTCTCCTGGTGCTCCTCCTACCTCTCCCAGCGCTCTTTCAGTGTTTCTTTCTCTGGTTCTTCTTTTTCTCCCCAACTCCTCTCTGTTGGTGTCCCCCAAGGTTCAGTCCTTGGTCCCCTACTGTTCTCCATCTATACTGCCTCCCTTGGTAAACTCATTAGCTCCTTTGGCTTCCATTATCATTTCTATGCGAATGACACGCAAATCTACCTATCCTCTCCTGATCTCTCCCCGTCCCTCTTGACTAGTGTCTCTGACTGCCTCTCTGCTGTTTCTAACTGGATGGCTGCCCACTTCCTTAAACTAAACTTGACCAAAACTGAAATTCTGGTCTTTCCTCCCTCAAGTGTTGTTACTCCTGTGCCTGTCTCCCTCCAGGTCAACAGTGTTACCATCAGCTCAACCACGCAGGCTCGCTGCCTAGGTGTTCTCTTTGACTCCGACCTCTCCTTCAAGCCTCATGTTCAATCTATCGCCAAATCCTGTCATTTCCATCTCAAAAACATTGCGCGCATCCACCCCTACTTAACGCCAGATGCGACTAAGGTGTTGGTCCATTCCACTGTCCTTTCTCGTCTTGACTACTGTAATCCGCTTCTCAGTGGCCTTACGTGCTCCCAACTTGCGCCGTTACAGTCCATAATTAATGCGACGGCGAGGTTCATCTTCCTGTCCACCTGCAGCTCCCATGCCTCACCCTTCTGTCAGTCCCTACATTGGCTTCCTATAAAATATAGAGCTCAATTTAAAATTCTGGTTCTTGCTTTCAAATCTCTACATAATGCTGCTCCCACCTATCTATCCTCGCTTATACACAAGTATGTCCCGTCTAGGCCCTTACGATCTTCTGAAGACTTACGTCTATCTTCTGTCCGTACTCCCACCTCTGATGCGCGCCTTCAAGATTTCTCGAGGGCTGCACCATTCCTGTGGAACTCGCTTCCCTCCTCCGTTAGATGCTCACCCAGTCTCCACTCCTTCAAAAAATTCGTTAAAAACCCACTTCTTCATAAAAGCATATCAATTAAACTGTTAAAAGCTCCCAACTGATTCCTCTGCTGCAACTGTCACTAGTCTAATACTATCCTTACCTTTTTGTGTCATTTTACCCCACTCCCTCTAGCATGTAAGCTCATTGAGCAGGGCCCTCTACCCCTCTGTTCCTGTCTGTCCAACTTGTCTGGTTACAACTACATGTCTGTTCATCCACCCATTGTAAAGCACTGCGGAATTTGACGGCGCTCTCTAAATATCATCATAATAATAATAATAATAATAATAACAATAACAGATGAGTGCCCTTAAAACGTGTGGCTTTACAATTACGGCAAGCCATTTTAAACAGCCAGAATAATTTTTTAATCAGTTATGAGGGCACTGAAAGAAACCAAAATACATCATTTTGATAGTATAGCAATGGGGGCTTTGTTAGGCATTAATTATTCTATTATTTGTCATTATGCACTCATCAGTCATAACACTAAAACCACTGACAGGTGAAGTGAATAACATTGATTATATTGTTACAATGACATTTGTAAAGGGGTGGGATATATTAGGCAGCAAGTGAACAGTCAGTTCTTGACTTTAGTGTGTTGAAAACAGGAAAAATGGGCAAGTGAAAAGATCTGATTGACTTTGACAAGGACCAAATAGTGATGGCTAGATGATTGAGTCAGATCATTTCCAAAATGGCAAGTCTTGTGGAGTGTTCACGGTATGCAGTGGTGAGTGCCTGCCAAAAGTAGAGTCATTATGGACAACTAGTGCACGGGCATAAGGGCCATGGGCACCCAAGGCTCATTGATGCATGTGGGGAGCGAAGGCTAGCCAGTCTGGTCCAATCGCACAGAAGTGCTACTGCAACTCAAATTGCTGAAAATCTTAATGCTGGCCATAATATAAAGATGTTTAGAGGAGGTAGATGGCCAGGTGCTTTTATGTGTCATTTACCTGGGGAAGAGATAGCAACAGGATGCACTATGGGAATAAAGTCTAGTGGAGGCAGTGCAACACTCTTGGTAATGTTCTCCTGGGAAACCTTGCGTCCTGGCATTCATGTGGAAGTTACTTTGATACGTACCACCTACCTAGAGATTGTTGCAGACCACGTACACCCCTTCATGGCAATGGTGTGGCATCTTTCAGCGGGATAATGCACCCTGCCACACTGCAAAAATTGCTCAGGAATGGTTTGATAAACATGACAGAGTTCAAGGTGTTGACTTGGCCTCAAAATTTCCCAGATCCCAATTCGAGTGAGCATCTGTGGGATGTGCTAGAAAAAAAATCCGATCCATGTTGCCATATACCACAGGACATGTTCAGAAGTCTTGAGGAGTCCATGCCTTGACCTATCAGCTGTTTTGGCAGCACGAGGAGACCTACATAATATCAGGCAGGTGATTTTAATGTTGTGTCTGATTAATCTATATCCCTAGAGATATTCGTTCAGTATTGTTGTTTATGAATAAATATAAATGCATATTTAGAGGGACAGGACAAAAGGCCATACATGAAAATATCAAGGATAGGACAAAAGGCCTCAAAATAAGATATTCCCTCATTACATCTATTAAAAACAAACATTTTATGCACCTCAATGCCCCTGGTCATCAAAGCATTCTGATCTAAGTGAATAAATATTTTGCATGGAGGAGATTGTTGGTGCACTGGTGCTATATAGGTGCTTACTGCACCAAATATTAAAAACATGGTCACTGCCCACTATATTGAAAGAGGAAGCCTGTGGAGGCATTCAAATGACCCTAGAGCAGTTGACATCAAGCTTGCATTGTCTCTGGTATAAAATGTACTTGGGGTGGCATGGAATTGTGATTCTGGGTATCATGGACTCAATGAGAAAGACATGCTGGGAGTCAGGCTCTGTGACATGCTATTCATTAACCTTATTGCTCATCCATTTGCCAATCTTTCTTCCTCACCATTTGTCTTCCATTTACCAATCTTTCTGCCTCACCATTTGTCTTCCATTTGCCAATCTTTCTGCCTTACCATTTGTCTTCCATTTACCAATCTTTCTGCCCCACCATTTGTCTTCCATTTACCAATCTTTCTGCCTCACCATTTGTCTTCCATTTGCCAATCTTTCTGCCTCACCATTTGTCTTCCATTTACCAATCTTTCTGCCTCACCATTTGTCTTCCATTTACCATCTTTCTGCCTCACCATTTGTCTTCCATTTACCAATCTTTCTTCTACTTGTCTAATCTCCAGCAATCACTAAACTTATATACCATAAAGGGAAACGGTCACTTCCCTAGATTATTAATATTATTTCTATTTCTCCCTATATTTGTAAAATTTGCATTTAGATAGTGTGTAGAAATAAAGCTAAATCAAGTTTGAGAAAAAAACAAAAAACAACTAAATGTATAAAGTCATACCTCATTATCCTGTAACTGGGCTCCTCCATCTTGGCTCCCTGTCAATCATTGTTGCATACCTCTGTCATTTACACCTGATAGTCAGCATTGAGAATGCACACAGAGAAGAGAAGAAACTAAACAATGTATCTGATTCTTCTCCTCATGCAACGTGTGCCCTCGCTGTGCCATGTCTAAACTGGATTGTTATGCATTTGTTTAGAGAGAGAGAGAGAGAGAGAGAGAGAGAGAGAGAGAGAGAGAGAGAGAGAATGGAGAATCACATGGAAAAAAAAAAGGTTAATAAAAATTATAGATGATATTTAATTTTTGTATTCATTGTGATAAATTCCAGAGAAGTGGTAGTTGCCCTTGAAGGCTAGTTGGGATCTAGGGAGTCCGTGATATATACTGCCCCACTGGTTGTTCATCCCCCCTCTCCTCATATATTCTGAGTTCTCAGCTCTAAAACCCAAGATAAGCCATGTTTAGCCTGTACATTCTATTCATTTAATACAGGAATCAGTCATGCCAATCCTGTATAAATCTACTCACGTTCACTGCAGTCAAGGGCAGTCGCTGCATACAGGGCTCTTCTATTTGTAGGGACCTCACTGGCCATGAAAACAAAAAAAAAAAATCGAAATAGATGGAATGCAAGACGGTGGCTAAACAAGCTTGATGCCCGCCAACCTCTGTCATATTATTGAGCATGCTCCAAAATAGCAGACTACTACATGGTGAGACCACCATACAAATAGCCATTGGCAAATATTGAAGGACTCTTCTCGAGCCCAGTAAATGTGAAAGAAAAATGAAGGTGGGAAATAAACTGGGAACTTATTAACAGGATTTGGAAGAGAGACCCACTTAAAGAGTTTAAGGGACAGATACAAACATTATGTACTGAAACACTATATATGTTATAAACATGTACCAAAGCCCTACTTGTTTCTACTAATTTTTTTAATTTATTTTTTTATTTTATTTTTTTATCAAAGACCAACCGAATGCCCTTGAGAACTTTGGCAGAGCTGCAGATCTGCAACTTTTATCAGCAAATTCAAACAGGATTTAGAGGTTTACCTGTATTTATTTGCTTTTGTTATATGAGTTTCTGCGATACTCCTCGCAAGGATTTCCTAACATGTTCACTTTATACAACGTGGGAAAATTGTGGAGATAGGACCGTGGCGAGCCCAGGCATGCAAGCTTGTTACCACCCCTGACTGCCAGCAAATACAGCAGAGAACGGCTCGCCTCTGTCAGTCTAACCGATACACCTGGCGTGGCGACTTCAAGTGAAACTGCATTTTCTTACAACATCGCTGTCATTTTACCATGCTGAGAATGAACTTGACTCTGTGTCAGCACCTTTAAATTAACCCCTAAGTCATCATAATAGTGTCAAAACCACCTCTCATAGACAACAAGGACTGCATTCGATTAGGGCACCTGCTAACATTCTAGGAGCATTCTAGTAACATCTAGTTACTTAACCCCTTAAGGACACATGACATGTGTGACATGTCATGATTCCCTTTTATTCCAGAAGTTTGGTCCTTAAGGGGTTAAACTATCGCCTCGAAGAGATACATGATGTAGAATTTTAAACGCAATATACCATTGACAGGGGTAATTATTAAAGCAAAAATGGGCTTCAATAAACCACAAATTATAGTTAATGGAAAAAGGAATTTAACATTTCTTCTGCCTAAATGGCGACATTCTGTAGTCTAATGACTACAGTTGCTTGTTTAGTAAATAAACCCCCAAGACATGTTGCACACATTGAGACTGGATATAGAATTAGGCAGGCCCTTTGCAAACTTGTACCTGGCTACAGATTACGGTATGATCCTGTGATGGCTAATCATGGCACCGCCAGGTGTTACTGAACTGCATATCCCATGATGCACAGCATTAAGGCTGCTTGGGAGAGCAAGCATAGGGTGTAAATTCTAAATTAGCTTTATTTTAATGTGCCTTTAATCTGTGTGCAATCTGCCGGCAACAGAAAATCAAAAGAAAAGAAAAATAAACAAGCAAAGAGCATGTACTGCATATTGATAATAGACACACAGCATAGAGAACGAGAAGTTAATTTATATTACCCTTCGAAATAAATCACTTATCTCTACAGTATAATCCCGTATTACATCTTGCATGAAAGACAGAGTGATCAAGAACACGCTTCTATTACCTACGTTGAAGCTTTATATTCTAAATATAAATAAAACATACACGTGCGTACACAGATTCCAGTTTATATATAAATATCCATATATTGTTGTCACAGTGACAGTTCGTAAAGCATAACTTTCAGCTGATGAAGATCTAGTCCCATTAGGCATGATTTCCCGGTGCAGTGCGCACGGCAGGACTACGAGACTAAGCTCAGAGCGATGCCTGGGATTTCATCATCCTTCAGGACAGTTTAGCCCTAAAGCAAAGCTAAAGTGAGACTTGAAGGCTTGGGAACCTCCACACCCTGCTTGCCACAAACAGCACCTCGGGGAAGGTGAAACTGCTCGCTCGCACGCCCACACAGCACGCACCGTTTGAATTGTGTGCTGATGGGCTTCAAGCCGTAACGCTCCTCTCGATGAGCTCAACAGATCATTAAAAAAAATTGCATTATTCAGCACTTTTCCTTAAGTAATATCAACATAAGTTGACGAGAGCTCACTGTCAGATTTATTCAGCCTGTTATTATAAAACAAACTGCTCAGGGCCACAGGGATAGGCACACTCCAACTCTCCAAGTCGCGGACTGTAACCCCCTAAACCCTCAGGTGGGTTTTCATGATCAGACTGTCTTTGAACCTGAAGGAGAACCACAGGTCTAAGTGCATTCATCTAGAATTCTATCAGGCAAAAATTCCTGCAAATCGGCACAAATACTAAAACAGGCAACATAAATGGACGCAGATAACATACCAGATAATCGTTTAATACCACCAATAAATAATGAGGGGAAAATATAAATGTGGCAGGTGCTTAGAAATATTATGCTTTGTTTTTGCTCCATACATAATGGGATTATCACTAAAAAAGCTATTAGGAAACAAGTCTGACTTTCAGCATGTACTTCAAAATAGCGGGAAATTAGTTAATGATCTGACAGCATTAAAGCAGATCGTAGCAGTGCAAGACTACTGCGCTTTCTCCAATGAGCAAAACATGGAAAAATGACTAGAGACTCCGGATCAATGTGTACATTCCTTAGGTCACAGGGCAACTAAATGGACTGACCTGCCTATTCTCAGAGAGTATGAAAAGATTCTCACAATAAATGGGCAGATTCTGGGGACCTCAAGGTGAATTGATGGCAGATTCTTTGTTATCCAAAGGTGATTGAATAGGAGATTCTTAGAGTGACTGAATGAATAGATAACCGTGATACATTCGAATCGAAGTGTGAAGAGTGAATGAGAAAATTGTGTCCATCTTAAGGTTGTACACGAATGAGAAAATTATCTTTGGGGTTCACTCATTTAACTCCACATTGTAGTTAACTGAAATCTGAATGGCAAATAGTTCACAAAGCAGCAGATATAGAGAAATGTTCCACCTGTGTTACCGTCAAAGCGTGTCTATTTTAGTCTAAATGTTGCTAATAAAATGTAAGAGAATAAACCTCTTTGCCTCGGGGTGATTCGATATCAGATTCTCAGGCGAAGGAATGGTGCATTTTCAGCAGAGAATAAGCAAGAAGAATGAGTAGAATGGTAAGTGGAAAGTTAAAGGGCAGATTATGACGATTAAGAAGTATATTTTTTACATTTTCCAAAAAAAAAAAAGACCTACAACACGCCTTTTTAAATTAGACACTGTAGCCTGAGCCAAACTCACCCTCAAGCAAAAGCTTTATGCACCATGTATATCCCACAATATTTGTTATTACAATTTCCAAGCCCACAAGCAGAGTTAGAGCTGCGGAGCACAAAAGGTGTGACTGAGTCATCATGATTTGTAATAACACAATATTCTGCATACTGAGCAATGTTTTGATGATATGCTCATTTTTTTTAATTGCAGACCGAGAATATTTATATTAAACATGCATTTAAACCCCGAGGCAAAGAAAGCACTTACTAAATCTTTGCATGATCCCAAATTCCTGCATTCACAGAGTGACCCTATCAAAGAGGGGAAAGTGCCAGTATGTAAATTTTACATGGAGCAATTCATGGACAAAAATACCATCTCTGTATATAGGCTGCATATCAAATTTATAGACAACCAATAGGTTCAATTTTATGTTTAACTTTTTAACTCAGGATGACATGCTTGGAACATGACAAAAACGGCACTTTGGCTCCAAGCCCACTCTCTCAGTTAAAAATGTTACAAGATGAAAATATTCTTATCTCTCTCCATGCAAGAACAGGTGTGTACTTGATGGAGATTCAGCACTCTTCATATTTAACAAATGTGCGGGCTTCCAAGGTTGCTGCCCAGACACCTTCACAATGTAGAAAAATGATAAAGCCGCAACACTACAAAATGGCAAGCAAAAAGAAAATCTCCAGGCACTCAAGCCGCAGGCAATTTTAATGGTACAAAAAAAGAACAGCAACGTTCTTTTTTTGTACCAATCTTAAATCAGCCTGCGGCTTGAACACCTTGAGTGCCTGGAGATTTTCTTTTTGCTTGCCTTATCGTTGTGGGATTGCTGGTCCTGTTCCAGTTCACCTGGTGTTTGCTGGGATTGAGTGTGGCTCCTACCTTCATTTTTGCAACACTACAATACGACCAAACAAAGATTTATTCCACCATTAAGTGGACCGAGTAACGTTTCGACACATGCAGTGTCTTTGTCAGGCTTGTCAAGTGAACTACAACCCAACAGAATTCACAGCTATACCCAAAAAGAACTGCTGTAGAGATATAGGGCATAATATTAAAGAGGGCGTTACTGGCTAAATTACTTTCTGGTCTGGGCAAAGCTTACTGCAGAAGCTGCAAAACCTTACAAAGGCTTCAATTTTTAGCATCTTATGTTTTCGCATTGATTTTTTTGAAACACATTTTAGCAGAAAACGCACAATAAAAATAAAATAAAAGATGATGATGATGATAACATCATCAATATGGGACAACTTCAGGTTGGGGCTGCTCTTTAAATGTATATAATGTTTGAATCCTTACCAAGATTTGGAAGCTGCCTCCAGCATTGACTTCCATTTTCAGACAGATGACGAAATTAAATTCCTCATTGTCTCTAAGGCAGCAACAAGGCTTTGAATGACTTAAAAACACTGTATTTTTGGGAGGTTTGCTTTTTATTTTTCCTCAAACAACTAGAAAATTATACAACAATAAAACAAAATGGGGGACAGCGCCCAAAGTTACAATAAGCTACAATGGTTATTTTGCATGCAATTTGTTTTTACTTGTCTTCTGTCCAATGTGAACTGTTGAAATGTCCCCCTTTCACCCGTTTTATTAAACTACATGTTAGATGGTAACGCTCCTCTGGCTTCCTCTCTCAGTGCGAGAGAACCAAAGTTCTAGTACTGAGTTTTCTCACTGTGAGGGATTGGCCAATGCTTCTAAATGAGAAGAATCAGATTTTATTTCTCATTTAAATCCAGTAAGTGCGAGGCAGGCTACTGAAACGGTGTCAATAAGAGGTTAGGAGGTGTCCCAATGCTTTTGTCCATATAGTTGTATATATTCACATTACAATAATCAACAGGGTTATTTACTAAAATTAGAATTACATGTGAATTTCAAATTTAAAGCCAGAGCACCCCACTTTGAAAATGCTTCCGTTTGGCTAATTTGACCTTAAATTTAAAATTTACTTTGAAGTCACTTTTAATTCTCAATTTTGTGAATAACCCTGTAATATGAGTTATTCTTGCAGGGGTGTTCACCAAAGTTGCCAAACTGGAAGCATAGCTGGCTAAGAGTATTTTTTCCAATTTCATCCTTGCATTTGGAATTATCTTTCAATTGCTTTTGAATTCTCATTCTAGCTAGTAACCCTGCTGGTTTTCAGTATTTGTTTTTAAATTATAGAATTTCCGGGGAAAAAAGTGAAAGTTCCCTGTTAAGTTACATGAAATGCGTTTGTGTCCAAATTAAAGATTCACATGTTTATGCGTGTAATATTATAAATTATCTCCAGGTGACAAGTAGATCTATAATTTCCACAAATAAGTTACATGATGTATGTTTAGGACTGTACTTTAGAACAGGTTCTGAATATGGATCTACCCTTCCCTAATGATCATACAAGCCCACACGTAGGAGGGAGAAAAAAACATATTGACAAAATATGTAATTATATGTAGGATGAACCACAACACTGAAGGGAAGCCTGCCATACCTTAGCCTGGAGTGTGTATTTGTCCTTGGAAGCCAACACGAATTCGAAACTCGTACCTGATGGTTAGATTTTGTGGTGCCACAGTATTTTCTATGTCAACCTATTCGTTAACATTTTACAAAACGTTCTTAAAATGGAACTGACATGAATAACTTTGAATAGCACTTTGCTCGGGTGTAGGGGCTACAGTAGAGATGTGAAGGCACGAAAAAAAATGTTGTTTTTTTTGCCAGACAAAAATGAAAAACGACTATGAAATATGTTCTTCTACAATGATAATTATATGACATGGTGTTTATATATTTAAACCCCCGATATTTCTAAAAACTATAGAACATGAATATTTATATGAAAGACTTTAAGAAAAGTTTCAAATCGTTGCAATCCCTGTACCTTGAAGATAGGTAAACCCTGGAAAACAATTCAAATACTAACAAAACAACCATGCAATTCTCAAACTAAAGAGAAATATGAATTGGGGGGGGGAGGGGGGGGAGGGGGGAGGAGGTTTCAGTTTATTTTGCTTGTGGGGTCCATCCTGTTGGAATAGTTGATTCAGTTATTTCAGTCCTCTCAGTTACTGTCCACCATTGCACCGCTTGCGCACAGAGTCGCCGCTGGTTGGCTGAGAGCACATTCATAAAACTGGCTTGAAAAGAACCGTAACCTAGTTTAAAGGTATTAAACTTACATTTTCTCTCTTGCCGCATCTGGCCCCACCTCCTTGGCTGATATCAATTTTGATGATCTCAGCCAATCCAATGCTTTCCCAGAGGAAAGCATTGGGAGGCTACTGCGCATGCACAGAATAACGCCAATCAGCATCTCATCATAGAGATGTATTGAACCAAGGCATCTCTATAGGGAACATTCAGCACATCCATGCAGGGAGTGGAGACACTAAACTAAGAAGCACCTCTAGTGGCCGTCTGAGTGACTGCACCTAGAGGTGTTACTAAACCGCAATGTAAACACTGCTTTTTCTCTATAAAAGGCAGCTTTTACTTTAAAAAGCCTGCAGGGACATGCTATAGACACCAGAATCACTACACTAGGCTTTAGTGGTTCTGATGACTATAGTGTCCCTTTAAAGTGGTTCTGGTGTCTACAGCATGTCCCTGCAGACTTTGTAATAATTGGTCTTACATCCATTGCAGTGAAGTCTTTATGCTTCAGCATACCAAGACATTTTGGATAATGCTATGCTTACAACTGAGGGAACAGTTTGGAGAAGGCTCTTTTCTATTCCAGAATGACTGTGCCCCAGTGCACAAAGCAAGGTCCATACAGACATGGTTGGATGAGTTTGGTGTGGAAGAATTTGAGTCCTGACCTCAAATCTATTGAACACATTTGGGATGAACACTGTAACGGAGATTGAGAGTCAGGCCTGCTCGACCGACATCAATGCCTGACTTCACAAATGCTCTACTGCAAGAACAGGCAAACATTCCCACAGAAATACTCTTTGCGGGAAGATATGTTCAGAGAAGAGTGGAAGCTGTTATAGCTGCAAAGGGGGGAACAACTAAATTTCACGCCAGTTTTATGTTTTATGAACAAGGATTCACTGATTGCCTGAGATAGTTAACTGACCTAAACTGTCCAAATAATGTCTATGTATTTGGAATGCAATGTCCCTGTTGCTGTAGTGATCAGGCGTACCAATATATTTGTCCATATAGTGTGTGTGTATGTGTATGCATACATATTTTAATGTAGCAACTGACATCACAATTCAGTTCAGTCCTGACACTACCAGAGCACATATTGCATTATAGAAGCAGAAAGATAAACAATATTCAGTTTCCACATTTTATATTCAATAACAGAAAAGGGAAGAGCTCATAACAATGACTGACAAAGAGCCAAGATGGAGGAGGAAAGAGATAAATACAGCTGTGTGGATTTTTACAGACCTCACAAACACAGGGGATGCATAAACATAATATTTAAAACCCTAAGACGTGATAGGTCCCCTTTTAAACGTATAGGGACACTGTAGTCACCAAAAGCAGTTTTGGTGTATAGATCATGCCCCTGCAGTCTTACTGCTAAATTCTCTGCCATTTAGGAGTTAAATCATGTTGTTTCTGTTTATGCAGCCCTAGCCACACCTCCCCTGGCAGTGACAGCCTGCATGAAAAAAACAATGGTTTCATTTTCAATAAGATGTTAACTTGTTTTAGAGATTTATATCTCCTACTCTGTAAGTTTAATTTTAATCACACAAAGGAGGGTCATGCAGGGCCTAGAAAACTATTAACAGTGCAGGAGATATGAAATTCTAAACTAAACAGAATGTGCAATAAAGGAAGTTTAAACATTAGCTATCTCTATGCAAGAAGTGTTTAGGAAGGCTTTGCAAGTCACATGCAGGGAGATGGGACTGGGGCTGTATAAACAAAGGGATTTAATTCCTAAATGGCAGAGTTTTTGTGACACCAGTGCTAAATTGTTCTAGTGCTCACTGTGACATAACTGAAGGCAGTGCAGTGTGACAACACTTGACAAGAAAACCTTGACAAATGAAAAAAAAATTGCTTTCCTATGCAGAATTTTGGATTAAGTAGCGTGCGTCTTTTGTAGAATAAAATGATGCAGCTGCGTAAATAAGTAAATCTAAGCACTACTATAAAAAAGGGACAAAAACACTTTTTCTCAAGGCGTATATCTCCTTTTAAGTGCGTTTCTTTGTTCTTGGAATATATCTTTAATGATGCTTTGATTGAAGCTCTGACTGTCTTCTGTCTCTCAGTTCACACCCAAGAAACTATCATTTTTGGATTGCAATAAAATCTTTTGATGCCAAAAAATAAGAAAAACACCTGAGTATCAGTGTATCTTGAATGAAACCATTTGGATACGGCATTGCCTGAAAAGCAATATGAATGACTACTTTGTAGTATTTCCTCCAAAGAGTGTGATAAGGATTGTAAAGTTGTGCAAGAGACGCAAATCAAGAGAGGCAAAAAAGGAAGGCAGGTAGGACCAGTAAAAAAATGCAGAAGAACAGAAAGAGCAAGAGAGGTAAGGCAGGTGGGGCAACAAAGAAAAAGCAGATGGGGGCAAGAAAGGAAAAACAAGCAGGGAGGGAGAGAAGCTATACTTTTAAAACAGGTGGAATGTGAGTAGGACATAGAAAAGGACATCCAGAGGGGTGCTTGCTGGGAAGATGAAAAAACAAGGTAAGAGGAAAAGCAGAAATGCAAAATAGGCAAGTCGGAGACCAAAGAGTTAGAAACAGAAAGCAAACAGGAGAAGCAGGCAAGATGAAAAAAGAATGGGAAATCGGGAAAGGGAAAGGGAAAGTGGGTCAGGCTTAAGATGGAAGAATATTAGCATTCTCTTCCGTCTTTGACAGCCCTTGTCAGCAAAGCATGAGAGAACCAAAGTGTATGAGTAGAACGTTGAACTATAGAGCAGGACTTCGGAACCGGGTAACATGTTGCCTTCAGCTCTTGCCGAATGCCAGCATTCATGACCATGGGAATAGCAATTCAGTTACAGTCGAAGTGTTAATGTGTTTTGGGTTTTTTATGCGTGCTTTAGAGGTACACAAACTATTTTATGTTCTATTAGTATAATCATTATATAATTCTCCAAAAACCCTGCACAGGGAGTGTCGATACCAAGACTCGTCACCACACCTCTGGAAGGCTTACAGCTCTTGGCTTCCATAAAATACATCTTCTAAATAGCAATATTTTTACACGGTCTCCACACCCTGAACTCCCAACACAAGCCTAATCAATTCACTTTTGTAGGATGATTCATATCCTTTACAAGTCTCTAAATTTACTTGTCATCTTAACCATAAAAAAACAAAACAACTCTATAATAAAGGAGTACCTGCCAGGTATAGTGATATGTAGACCCTCAATTTATTACTTTTAAATCACAACATGATCACAACTTTTAAAGACAACATGACAAAGATCAGGAAAGCCCCCGAGTCCACAGGTCGGATTCTATCAGCTAAATTATGGTGAGAATGTAGCTTATTGCAAAATGCCTGAACAAAAAGGCTCATTTAGGATATCAGTAAGGAACAGATCCAGAAGAGACAGAGATATGAAAACCAATGGAATATGTATCCTGCGGCTATGATATATTGCAGTCCTTTATCACCCACCTTTTAGCAGTCCCAGTGTACAGTGAGATAATGATGGCCCTTGTAAATAAAGGAAGAATTCAGCTGAATTTAGAAATAAAATGGTGACCCAAGATGGGCCAGATAGATTAGCCCTCAGTGCCAGGCAAGGTCCCAGAATGTTATTAGGTCAGAAACTATGTGAATATATATTAAGTGACAGTAAGAGATGTGGTTATCCTTAATGTCTTCTGTGCCCATGTACTTTCTTTTTGCAGTAGGCCTGACCAAGCGTGGCCAGTCAGTAGTATCCTGGACCAGGCCTGGCGTCCAGTCAGGAGTAACATGGACCAGGCCTGGCATCTAGTCAGGAGTAAAATTAGCCAGGCATGGCTTCTAGTCAGGAGTAACATGGACCAAGCATGGCTTCTAGTCAGGAGTAACATGGACCAGGACTGGCTTCCAGTCAGGAGTAACATGGACCAGGCCTGGCCCCCAGTCAGGAGTAACATGACCAGGCCTGGCCCCCAGTCAGGAGTAACATGGCCTAGGCATGGCCCCCAATCAGGAGTCATATTTATTTTTTCACACTTTTAACTTACAAATAAACTTGAAAATATGAAACACAAATTGTTAAACATATCTCTTTCTTAAGAAAAGCCATTTACATCTATGTTACGCCGAACCTACCTGGCGATTTGATTTACAAAGGGCGTCATTTCAAGGGGGTCGTAGGCGCGAGCGAAGGCCCAACACACATAACATGCTGCATCTCTTACATTGGAACCCACACTGCAGGCTCCACGCTTCTCATCATAGACCAGGGCCTTCAGGATCACAGGAACAACTGCAATAAAAAAAAAAAAAAAAAAAGATCTTTACTAAACAAAGGCATTAAAATATAAAGGCATCCCCTGTTTAACCTGTCTCCTCTAACACTGCCAATATTTTACGTTAGAGAGTTTGGAAAACATAGGAACAAGGATATCATTTATACAGAAATGATAGGAAATACCTGAAATAGTCCTGATTTGCAAGTAGCAAAGTCTAACAATCATGTCGAAAGAGTAGTATACACATGGGATAGCCTTCCAGCGGAAGTAACAATGCTTTCAATGATAAAGATAATAGACGAAGAGCCTTCCAGTGGTAATAGTAAAAGTTTAACAGTACAAGAATAAGATAATGCTCTCATGGCTGTAACTAGGGATCCCCACTTTTTTTTTTTTTTTTTATGATTTCACATTTGTATTCTTTATGTGCTACGTGTGTTTCCTTTTAGTGCTCCAAATAAGTGCTGTTATTTGCGGCTCTCAACTGAAGCCCTGAAAGGGTTCATTTACTATCGATCAGTGAGGTCATGTCGGTCGGTGTAAGAGAGGATTTGGGGCCCTGCTTGCTTTTTTTATTTTGGGCAGTTTTTTTTTTTTATTATTGTTTGTAGTTTTCTTTCCTTTGAAGTTGGCTGCTCCAAGTACTATACCATTTGTAGAACCATAATTGGCAGATAAGACAGGTACCATGTGGTAGAATTACTGTACACCGTGACACCTGTCGTCCAGTAAGCTTATGGTTGGTATAGGAATTAAACACCATGGTAAAAAACGAAAAGTGTTGGATTACACAGAATGTTTTATCGGAATGTTTTACAGACAACAGCTAAATTCCCCCATAGCAGTTTCTTGCCTGTGGGAGAACATCAATGCATTTATCATTTTAAACGTTAATAGGATCTGAAGAGAGAAGTCAATGCTTAGGCACTTGTTTAGAAAAAAAGGTTGATCTTGTAAAACCGTTTCTAAGCTACTGTCTCTGGAAACAAAGCACAGTGTCATTCTCTCTGTACAAGCAGAAATTCCAGGTCACCTCCTGGATTCCTACGGACCACAGGTTTCAAGAGCTCTCGGCACACACAATAATAGCACTTGTCAGCACTATATGCCTCCCCTCAGGGCTTCCTCTTGGCAAACACAGGTGATCAGCGCGTAACCTGGACGAGCTCCTAGCCTAGCTGACTCTCACAGTCAACAGTAATGTGTAGCCTGTAGGCACAACAGCCAACTAGCAACTGAAAAGCCTGTTCTCAGAGCGGAGCCTGTAGCCTCCTCGGAGTGCAGAGAAGGGGATGCTGATTTCTGGTGGGAAACAGGTGCTACGTGTTAGCTAAAGTAAAATGCGCAGAATATCAGAACGTAAACTGCAGGATCCAAACTATCCCTGAGGGGCAAACACAAGGTAATGGCTCATGAATGCAGCAATTCTCGAGTACAAAATTATACACACATACTACATTCTAACAAAACAACCGCCACCTGCAAATGGACATCAACGGCACTTAGAACAATAAAGCTGCCTTTGCCATGATCTCCCAGTGCAATAAAATTAAGGCTAATGCATGTTACCATATTTTTCTCCTTTTTTTTTATATAATGATGTATAGATATACTAAGAACCGTCACTAGTGGAGGGGGAAAAAGTCTCAGTCTACGTGGGATCCTCCATAGACTTCAGTGTTGTACGTTAGTGAGAGTGCAGCTCGGCTCCAGGCAGCAGAAGTGCCCAGAGCTGAAGAGGACCAGGAGGAAGAGAATGTTGGTGGCCGTCAGAGACAAGTTTAGGTAAGTGTAACACAGGAACAAAAGTGCAAATACCTCAGTACCTCACATACAGACTCCGACTTGCATGGCCACTTCATAAAGCAGAAGTGGCCGTGTTGGTTGGATTAACCCTTTAAAAAGTCTTCTCTTTGATTTTACTGAACAAGGTGGGGTGGACAGTGAAACAACTTGAAAGAATAAAAGCAAACAACAGTGACAACACTAAAACACGTTAGTGCTGCTTCTATTGCTTGCTTTAAGTTTCATATTTGAAGATAGTTCATTCTTTCAAGACTCCTGGACCATCCTGCTTTTTTTTTCCCCCAATTACCGTTTTGACAACAATTTCCATTGGTGGGGATCAAATCATGTAAGCCAGGCTTCCCCAAACTCCGGCCCTCCAGATGTTGCTGAATTAAATAGATAGGCTGGGAATCATGGGAGTTGTAGTTCAGCAACATCTGGAGGGCCGGAGTTTAGGGAAGCCTGCTTTAAGCTGTATGCAATGGGCAAAACCTTATTTTGCTCTATACTAGTGAGTAGCTCTCCATTATTTGCACTTACTTTCATCACAGTGTGCACTACTGCTAGCTTGTGTTCTCTCCTATATACCTCACGGAACTCTCTAACTAGAAGCTCTAAATATTGTAAGCGAATATCTTTCTCCATATTTCATTTCATACAGAGCAGTGCACCAGTTTCTATGTCTCCTCTTTATTTCCAATGTTGGCCCTCAACATTCCCTTGTCTAAGCTGGGTTATGATCCCATTTGTTAAATATTTAAATGTAAAATAAAACAGAGCATGTGATAAAATAAAGGTGTGATCTTCAATGCTTCATTCAATGATGTCAATCGTAGAGAAGTGACCAGGCCTCCCAAATGTCCTGATTTCTGGACACTCCCAATTTGCAGATGCTGTCATGCCATCCTAATTTCCCTGGTGTCTTGCTTTTAGGGACACTAGGGCACTGTCCCCAACAAGCATGGTTGGAGTAAATTACTAGATACACTCGCGTTATATTCAGGGATCTATGACCCTGAAACAGTGTTCCCTGCAGGATTTGTCCTCAGTGGAACGGCTGGATGAGGGACAGACAACCTTGCATGCATTCACACCAGGCTGACATGCCAGTTACCAGGGTGGACCCACCAGCTTTATGGCCCGCAATTGAAAAAAGGACAAGCCACATTTAGGAGGCTAGAAGATACAAATCATTGTGTAATTTTTCTTGGAATGTGACCTAGCACGGCTTATCTGACAGTGAATTCTGTTCTGCCATTTCATTCATCGAGTCCAAACCTCTGAACCTGTATGGTGGCATAGTCTGACTGCATTATTTAAATATCCAGAGGCTACAAGAACAAACTCATAATGCTGTCTTCAGACTGTTCCTATATGTAACACATGGTTTGCCAGTTACCAGAATTATTTTTTTTTTTTACAAAATTCACCTTTTTAATAGGAAGGGTTAAGTACTACTTAGGATTATTGACTGGAAAGTGCACCTAGTTAGCTTGAGGGATGTCCTGTTGGAGAAAGATTCAAGAGCGCAGTATTGTCATGTGATTATTGCTTTCTACTCCTAACGTACTTGCAAGGATTAGCTTACATAGTACACTGAATAGATGTATACGTTCAGCAAATTTATCTTGATCCGGAGTCTCCTTTCAAAAGACATGCCATTTATTTATATCTGTGAGTCATGTAGGTGTTTATATATATTTACTTGAAATCGTAACAGTACAGCAAAACAAAAGCTTAATTTTGTAATGACGTTTTAATTTTGAAGCACTTTTATCATCAGGTGGGATTGTCCCTGGACTGAATTACCCAACAGAACATGCACTCTTGCTTCAAATGGAAAAGGATATCCTAGCAGAATTAAGTTTAAGAAAAGCCTGCATCCATATTGTAGTCAGGTCACCTGATTAAATGCCCAAAGTGCACAAGCAATCTGGATGGAAATCAAATGTCAGAACTAATCAAATACTCGTTTAAACTGCTGTTCATGGAGGCTAAACAGCAATAAAGTACCAGAGAACAAGAAATTGACTAGAATTGATAGCAATCACATATAAAGTAGGTTAGCCAGCCTATAATCAAGGCTTTCCTAGTTTTCGATATTCAGTCATGGGAAAAAGAAAGTACACTAAAATTTAAAATGAAACACTAAAATTTAAATTCTATGGTTTGGGCTTTGTTTTTGTTAAATTAATCATGAAACGGTGTAATATGTCATGTGTTGTTGTTCATCTGAGGTTGTGTTTACCTAATTTTGAGATCTGCTAAGGAACAGATGATTTTTATTATGTTCTGATATGTAAAACCATAACATTCAAAGAGGGTGTACTTTCTTTTTTCCCCATGACTGTAGATAAATAGATATTGATATTTAAATACATTTGATGTTTGGCTCTCAAGCATTATTATATACAAAATATTAAGCCCATTTACTACATTGTGCTGGCCAGACTAAGAAGCTGTCGCTGGATTAGCCACATCCGATTTAGCTGGAGAGCACAAAAGCCGAGAAAATGTTGTCTAACTGGCCCCAAAAATGCAAAAGAATTTGTGTTTGTGTAAAAACAGATTATGTTCCGTACTGTCACTTCTAGAAATCACTCACTTCCTTCTACAGAGGAGAGACTAGAACAGGTCCTAGTTTTTGGAGTATTTAGTTGTGGGTTTTTTTTACGGGTAGGGGGCAGTTGATACCAGATCCATAGGTACTAGCAACCCGAACTTGAGTACACACGCTAAGAGTTTAAATGGACGAATCAGAATACAAGAAATATCTGTTACAAAATAAGAGAGTTAAGGTGCCACTTAATATTAAAAAATACATATTGCCTGTTTTATCGTATCAATAGATATTTTTACAATGCACCTAAAATAGCGAAAAATGTTTAGTACAGAAAAAAAATGCAATATCTCAGATCAGGTTTTGCTAATGAAGAATCTATATGAAAAATTAAAGGAACATTGAAAGGTCAGGAAAATAAATTTGCATTCCTGACCCGATAGTGTTAAAAAAATTAAAAAAAAAAACATGCTAGCCCCCTTAAATAACTAGAAAACACACCTTATTTCCAGCACTGCGTGGGATCAACGGCGCTGGCCTCGCCCCTGATCCACCTGATCCATCTGAATTGATGATCTCAGCCAATCACAATGCTTTACCATAGGAAAGCACTGGATTGGCTGACATTGTCAATTCTGATGATCTCAGTCAAGGAGGCTGGTAGGTGGTAGAGCCAAAATGTAATTTCTGAAAAGACAGTGTTTAGAGCAAAAGGCCTGCAGGGACTGACTATACTCACCAGAGCAACTACATTAAGCTGTAGTTGTTCTGGTGACTATAGTGTCCCTTTAACTATATATTTTGACATTTTTTTTGTGCTCTTAGCACATTTCAGTTTGAGAGCTTTCAGATGATTAGCTGTAAGCAGTGCCCAAGCGCCTCCTAAATCCTGGCAGAAACACCCCAGTTAGGGAGGACTTTATGGGCTAGCAAGTTATGCTTCAACTTGGCTTCCATTTGCCATGCTGACATGACATCTACATTTCAGCAATCAAGCAGATGACAGGGAAAAAAAACTCTGCAGACAGCAATTCACCACAATATTTCACTAAATTATATTTTATGACCACATTATAATTTTATAACTCTGTCTATGTAGATTAAGATACCGGACACGGCAATTGTATAACCTTACGTGTGATTGTTTTATTATTCTAATGTTTGTTCCAAACTTTAATAGTTGGAATAGAGATTTGCAAAGGCTTTCTGCTTGTGAGCCCCTTTAAAACCCAGAATAAAAACAAATTGCATAAAACGCTGCTTGAAATGTTAAAGATGCTTTATCTTACAGTGTTAAATATCTTGAAAAGGTGAAAATCTTTAATAAATTATTTATTTGACTGTTCCGTTTATGCCTGAAGTTACACTTGGAGGCAACTAAACTATTTTGTGCTGCAGTTGTGGCTCTGTAATATTCAAATTAGTTTATATGTAATATACAGATTGTGTAAGCAACTCCAGATTGTACAACAAAATCCATTATTCTTATTAAAAGCAAATGTTCTATACATCTCCCATGTAACAAATGGGGAAAAACATCTGCAAACAAACTGCCTACTTAAAGGGACACTATAGTCACCTGAACAACTTTAGCTTAATGAAACAGTTTTGGTGTATAGAACATGCCCCTGCAGCCTCACTGCTCAATCCTCTGCCATTTAGGAGTTAAATCCCTTTGTTTATGAACCCTAGTCACACCTCCCTGCATGTGACTTGCACAGCCTTCCATAAACACTTCCTGTAAAGAGAGCCCTATTTAGGCTTTCTTTATTGCAAGTTCTGTTCAATTAAGATTTTCTTATCCCCTGCTATGATAATAGCTCGCTAGACCCTGCAAGAGCCTCCTGTATGTGATTAAAGTTAAATTTAGAGATTGAGATACAATTATTTAAGGTAAATTACATCTGTTTGAAAGTGAAACCCGTTTTATTTTCATGCAGGCTCTGTCAATCATAGCCAGGGGAGGTGTGGCTAGGGCTGCATAAACAAAGTGATTTAACTCCTAAATGACGGTGAATTGAGCAGTGAAATTGCAGGGGAATGATCTATACACTAAAACGGCTTTATTTAGCTAAAGTAATTTAGGTGACTATAGTGTTCCTTTAAACCAGTGCTGACACTTTGCAGGTTATTTTGATGTTGTTGTTGGTTTGTCTTTTGTTTCCTTTGTGCTATGATTTCCCTACATGTTTATTTATTTATTTTTAGTTCACATAAGATAAGCAAGGGTAGGCAACCTTTGGCACTCCAGATGTTGTGGACTACATCCCCCACAATGCTCTGACAACCATAATGCTGGCAAAGCATTGTGGGAGGTGTAGTCCAAAACATCTGGAGTGCCGAAGCTTGCCAATACCTGAACTAGGGACTTCTAACAGGGTTGTTCACTTTTTACAGAATAACAAAATTTAAGAAAAAAATAGCCACTAGCTGATTTCTGAATGACAGGATCCCGCAAAGGGCAAACCACAAAAAAACATGGACAGAGGAGAAAAAAATGGCGCTGCCCAAATATTCAGAATCTGTGCAAGGAAGAAAAACGAAAAAATATATATAAAGATAATTGACAAGGCAGGAGGAGTATAATCATTAAGATATATGCACAATGAAAGAAAAAACAAACAACTGTGCCGCTTTAATATATTAAAACATTGCCACATCGCCGGAAACAGAATAGGGAAGCCACCTTACAAGGCTCTGACGGAAACTAATAAGGGAGTAGTGAAGATTAAAATTGGTCACACACCTTGGTCCGCCCATGCTTCAGGTACAAATAGGTATTATATGGGTAGAGCCACTTCCACTAACTATAGACACTTAAACAATAGTCAGCCCAGTCTGTATTTAAAGTAATCCCAAAGATTACACTGCCAAAAAAATAAATAAAGTCTTCAGGCGTCATGCACTGCAAACAATATATATAAAGTGGATAATAAATAAAAATGGCATCAGTGTGCAATATTTGTTACATTCCAGCATAGTGTGCGGTATCCGCTTAAATTGCCGGAAAAATTCGCAATTATTTTTAGAATTATGTGAAAAGACAAAAATCGACTTGGGTTTCCAATAGCATTTTAAAATATATATTTTTTTTTTTAATGTTTAAATTTTTTTATTTTTGTAGTGCAGGTGATTACAGATTATTGTCATACGCCACAACAGCGTTCATTTTCATAAGGTTACAGATGCGTTAAACAGTGGCATAAGGAACTTGCACAAAATTTTTGTTTTTGTTAAACATGCTTAGTTAGACGATTTATGTATATGTTAGCAATCTAGTTGACAGACGAATATTACTTAGTGTTGCTACTATACGTATGGGGGTTGTATAATACTCTCTAGCCAGTCTATTTGGCTCTATGCATTCTAAGCGTAGTAGATTCAGTGTTTTATCACGAATAGTAAGAGCATGCAGGTTTACGAATACAATAAGCGATTAGCTACACGCTAGTATTGACATGAGTGTCCTAGAGTCTCTCCCCCCCCCCTGCCCTGACAAAACAATATTGCCCAGTGGCCCAATTAAGTATACAATTTAAGACAAACAACTTAATTGCAGGATGGGTTAATCCGGCGTGTGGTGAAGCATTTCAGGGGCGCAGATGCTTGTCTCCAGGCGTTGGGTTCAGCTGTGGAGTGTCCAGAGAGGGTTAAGCAGTTCTTAACGGGTGCTGGAGTAGGATAAGTCTCTGTAGGCTCGTACCTTCGCGGGAGCTGGTGAGAGTACGTTCTTACGACTTGTTTTGCCGCTTGATTGAGGGTTCTCCCTTCCGGTTTGAGGAAGCCCGGTCGACTTTCTAGGGTTTGTGTAGGCCCGGTCGGAATTCACTCTGCACGGTGTGTGGTATATGGCGTCGTATCGCATTGCAGGTCCCCTCTCATGGAGTCCGACGGCTGGCTCACCGGTGAACAAGTCGCTTTGCCATACGCCTGGTGGATTTAATAGCCGTTTCTCCCAGGTGAGGTGGATAGTACAGGGTAGGTGTTGCTGCGTTCCGTGCTCCACCATTAGTCTCGGCGTACGTGAGCTGGTTGAGCGGGAAGTGCTTTCCCTTGTTTGCAGGTCGGAGCTTGGCGGCCATCTTGGGCCCGACATGTGGACTGCAGTGCGGGTGGGAGACTCAGGATGCTGGCTTGGTAGGTTGGGTCTCAGAGGTGTGGACCGGGATCACCCCCCCGGTCCATAGGGGGGGGAACGGGGCCGGCATCCCCGCGGGTCCGACTCCAAGCCCCGAGCAGTATGCGGCAGGGCAGCGGCCGTCCGTCCCGCTCGCCTCTGGAGTAGGCCTCAAAAAGGGTCGGATAGGTTTCCTCGTCCAGGGGACTGTAGCCCGTAGGGCCAGCCTCGCCCTGGGCCCCAGGGCTCTCTGCCCGCCAAGGGCCACCGTTGCCGGCAAGTTTTTGCGAAGAATTATGCTTAAAATCGCCTGTTTAAAGGCTAGGCTGTAGGAGCTGGTCTAGCATGCGACCAGCCGGCTCGGCGGTCCGGCCCCGCTCCAGCATTTTAAAATATTTTTTAAAGGTGAATGAGGTTCTCGTCGTCAACTCTGGCAAAGTATCCATTTGTTTGGAGCAATTTAAAAAATATTATACAGTGGTGGGCATGTACTAAATTATAGGTGATTAAAGTTGCAGTCAAGACACCATGACTACTACAGTGCTGTTGGGTTGCCTTTTAGAACAGTTTGACCTCTTACCCACCTCCTCCCTGCTGCGAAAGACTCACTCAGCCAATGAACTAGCTCTGCACTAACAAGAGCTCTCAAAGAAACACTATAGCTTCAGGAATCAAAACGTTTATTCCCTAATGCTATAGTGTTAACTAGCTGTTTGGGTCCCTGTCCCCACCAAGCCCCTGAAAAGGTATTTCACTTGTCTAGCAGGTCCCGTCTGCCAGGAAAGCATTGGGATACTAGTGCGCATGTACAGCAAATAGCCTTTCTGCGCCAATAAAGTGGTCTCTCTGAGAGTTTTACTATACTACTGAGTGACAGCCACTGGAGACACTTAAACTCTACAATAAAAATATTGCCACCTAGACCGTTTCCTGAAACTCCATTGAACAAATTGGATGTCGCTGGAGACAGGGAGATACAAGACCAGAGAGCAACCTTTGCGATTAATCAGTTCAAGAACGGTTTAACCCCTCAGGTAAGAAATGCAGTTGTTATCGTGTGTGCCCATAGAGTTACTTTAAAAATGCCCCAGAAGTGTTATATATATATATATAAATAACTTTTAATTAAATTTTTTAGTCTCACATTCTATTAAACACAGAATTCACCCACATTTAAAGAAACATTCTAAGCACTATAACCACAACAGACACTATTCATGGTGCAAGTAGAAAAAGACAATATACACTAAATTTTTTTAAATTTTCACCCATGGCAGTAGCTGCTGGAAGGACAAGGTCACTGGGAAGATTTACAAAAGTGTTGTCAACAGAAAAATGTGCAGAATTTAAAAACGGTAAACTGGCGGAATTATTGGACACATTATTTAGTTAATAGAGATGACTCCACTTCTAGAACTCTACCCTATCTTTTATCAAATTTCTCTCATTTTGTTTTATTTGTGGCTGGGCAGCCGGTTCCTATTGCACACTGGTACAGATAGCCCCCCAAAAGGGGCCTGCAGTGCATTAAAGGGGGGCTAACCTAAAAAACCTCCAGTTGCATTAAATCATCTCCCTGCGTATACCTGCAAAGCATTATCCACCTGCTAAGATCACACATTCACCACTACCTGTAGCCTCGAGGCATTGATACACACCTGCTGGATTCCACCCATCACTAACCTAGCAGCAGCTCGACACGTTGTAACAAGGATATAGGTTTGTGTATGTGAGCCTCAGTGTTCAGGTTTAGCTTCAAAGTTTGCAGATTATTTTCCCTTGGAGGCCCAATATCTTTATAGCAATGATGCTTAATGAATGCCAGACATTGAGGAGTTGCCGTTTTACCCTATGGGGGTTATTCACTAAGCATGGAATGGTAGTAAAACGTAAACGGCGAGGTTCAGATTAAAACTGCCAGGATGTGACTATATTGGAGTTGAAGAAATTGATCAACTCGGCTATTGTTTCCTAACTAGTCCGCTACCGTTCAGTGTCTAGCAAATAAGCTCCTACACAGTCATTCAACACTCTAGTAGTTGTGGACTACCACTCCCATTCGGCTCAGGAAACCAACAGGGCCTTTCTTAAAAGATGTGTGTTTCCAGACCACTGCAATGCTAAACAGCACTGTATTATTCACTAAACAAGCAGCTGTGGAGAATTAGCATGAAAATGGCAAATGTTAGGCATAACAAAGTGTCCCCCCCCCCCCAACTTAACTATTTTGGCACTTTCCCTGTCAGTTCTAAGCAACGCAGAAAGCTTTTCTTTAAGAGAGAACGAAATTACATGTTTGGCTAGTGCAGTTCTCAAGATACACCAACAGAACAGGATTTATCTAATTCACCAATTCTCTTCCATTGGGGGTGAAGAATTAATATGTATTTGTCTCACATAGGAGCCACTGATGTTGTTGTTGCCACTGATGTTGTTCTCAGCCTACCACCGACCGCCCTGAAAAACCTTCTTTATACTAATGCAAACCAGAAGGCATCTGTGTCCAGCGCCAAGGGATAAACTTTTGGCTTAAACAATTGGAAAGCGGTTTAAAGACTGCGCCTATAACCAATTCAATCAGCTGACTTAGTTATGCAGGTGGGAGTGCCCCTTTAATTTTATACTTCAGTCATCACAAACACATATTTGTTAAATATAGGGAATAAATAAATAGAAAATAAAAAATCCTGCAAATTGGGAACTCCTTTTTAACTCTGTGAATAAACTAATGAGCAATATTAGAAAGAAAAAAAAAAAATCACTTAAATTCCTCTATTTCAGGGGTACCCTCAATGACAAATCCAGCGATTCTGCAGACACAGAACGTCCATGCTGTTTTGACAGTCTCAAAATTCAAAGCATCAGGGGATTTGTAGTTCAACATCTGGGGTGCAGTGTCTACCATATGGTCATGCATACTTTAAAACAGCTTTATCACTTTTCGAGGGTCTATGCATATTTTACAAGGGTTTGATGTATGACAGCCCAAGGATAATTGTGAAGGTATACATACCTAAAGCAGTGCCACGCGGGCACCATCAGCTTCTTTCTTCAGCTAAAGAACACCTTTTGTTAACATTTATTAACCTTAACTTTTCCCATAGGGAAAGTAGCCCCTACTTTGTCTTACCATTTCCTTTGACAGTTTTGGAATTTCATAAAAATTATATCTATCTTTATAAAATAAAGAGACTGTGTAAATTTTCAGTAATTGATTAAAGACTGGAGGTTCAAGATAATATTTGTTAATCTTTAGGAACCGTATTCATCATTTCAGTAACAGACCGCACTGCATAGAATAATGTCTAACTACAGTCACTGACCCACAGACAGACTTTCAGGCCTTTGTGTGTACACCTGGACAGAGAAGCTGAGCACCCTGTTCAACGTTCTGTACACCTCTGTCATTTTGCAGATTGTGAAATGCCAGTAGGGTGTTGAATTCAATGTACTGTATATTCAATCAGAAGAGATCAGTAGAAACGTGTAGAATAGGATTAACAAACCTGATTTATTGTTATTTCATGATAGCCACGTTTAATGCAAGTTGCACGTCAGCTATGGACTGGCAGAAGATGATTCAGCTAGTGGAGAAGGGCTAAGACAGTAAGGTTGGCTGTGGGTCATAATAAAGGCTGTTGATCACATCTAAGGTACCGAGAGTAGCCATAATAGGGTTGAGATGGATAACAAATAAGTTGAAACTTAAACAATGATTTGAAGAGGTTGAAGTGCCTGGAGTCTTAATGTGCACGTTTCGCCCCTCTGCTGCCAGAATTGCAGCTCCACCTCCAGCATCATCATTGTGGCATCATTAGCCAGGCCAGAACAGGTAGCTAATGTTAATTCTGTGCATGCTTGGCGTCTGTCATCACCCATGTCCTCCTCCCTGATATAAAGCAAGAGGATGACATCAGCGGAGGTGGATTGTGCAGCATGGAGTGATTGGCCTCAGTCCTGAATCGAGTTGTAGCGATTTTATTTATGAATTTTTCTCAGAAAGATAAAGGGGCAGGATAGCAATTGTTGCTCTGACCAAAAACACTTAAAACACTTTTTTTCTCCCTAAGTTATTGTATTGAGTTTTTGACATAGGGGTACACAAGGCAAAATGGGAGGGTAATTAGAAACGACAGTAATAAATAAAGTTTTGCATCAGATATACTGTTTCGGATTCCTTGGAATAGGAGGCCTGTTTCACCTCCGCCCTAAGGAAATGACTATCTGTTGCCAGGTACAATTCGGTTGGTTACATGGACAGGACCACAATATGAAAACAAGAGGCTGCATATTAAATACAATATATAACATTGTATTGACATTTCTATGCATGTGAAAGAAACTAACCTGAGAGTTCATTTATTGGCTTCACCGACGTGTGTGAAAATATTCTATTGGGTGGTTATTGGCTACTATCCTACAGTTCTGTCAGTTGGGAAAACACTGTTTTATGATGGAATAACCCTTTAAATCTAACACTGTATCGTGGTTTAGAGTTATTCTTTTTCAAAGCAGAAGCAGAAGACATGTTCATCTGACCTCCACCAAAAAAAAGAAGTAAGATTCACTTTTTCACCCTTCCTTCTCTTTAACCCCTTAAGGTCACATGACATGTGTGACATGTCATGATTCCCTTTTATTCCAGACGTTTGGTCCTTAAGGGGTTAAGGGTTAGTGTCACTTTCTTGGAATTGTAATATTATGTTTCCTTATAACGTAATTTAACAAACAAGTATTTGTGAGGCGCGAAAAATAAATTTAAATGTAAAATTTCACAACTCTATCCTGCACCGGGTGCCTCCATCTTTGCCCCCCGTCAATTATTGTAATAAGCTCCGCCCTTTTCACCTGGCAGTCAGAATTGAGAAAGAATGTAAAGAAATAGGAGAAATTAAACCATAATTCTTTGTTTCTTCTTCATTTGCATTGTTTGCCATTGATTCGCCTTGTCTGGACGGACTTACAATGCAATTGCCAAATCTTTCTCTAAAACAGAGGAAAGCAACTCTCAACACTCATTGTGGGAGTTGCAGTCCCCAGCAATCCACGTGCAAACGTTACCTAGTGCTGTCCTAAAATCTACCTGTGCAAAATCTACCTGTGGTGGCTGCAGGTGCATGTTAATGAAGACCAGTTAGACAGCTCTAAAGGAGGACACGGTGAATACAGCTTTATGGAGATTAGACATCAAAACATGGTTCTCCAGCAGTGACTCCTGCAGTCATACACAGGTTCCTGGGTGTGTTTCAACCCACAAGTTTAGCCCTTAAGAAAAAGACTCCCTTTAACAACTTTTAATTAAAGCAATTACCAATTTCTTCACTGCAGCCTGATAACTTGATTTCGGGAGAGCTTTTTAAGCTCTGTGTGCACTCATGCCTTTGGGGGACTTGTAACATTTGGAGAATAAGTCTTTAACGATTGGTAATACACTAAACAAATCCGTGTTGGTAATTAATATTGGAGCTTTTTTATTTTTTATAAAGAGTCATTGATAAACTACTGGATGCCTGACATTGGTCAAAAAAATATTAACAATTTAATTCCAATCGAACAACACTCATAATACACTCTATAGTCAAAACAATGACAAATATTTCACTGTGTTGTTTTTGTAACCAGTATATACGTTTCTTCACTTCCACTTTTGTACTGACAAACAGCACTGTTTGCTGACTGGGGCAGGACTCAGGGGATGGGTTTAGAGTAAGCTAGGCGTCTGAAATGCTCTGATGATATATCACAATATACCTAACGTATATAGAGATAGAGAGGGATCAACTACAACGTTTTGCTAATGTAATATTTAATAGCATTGCAATGTAATATATAGAACGACATTTGAGAAGATACTGAATATCACTGCAATGCCTCATACAGAATGTATGAAAATCTCATTCTATACAATATTATCATAGTAACTGCTTGAAAAGCTCTCTAGATATAGAGTCAGCAGCATTTCAGGTGTCTGGGATTTTGACAGTTTGAAAGCCGGTGTCATGGTGTGTAATGTCTGCATGCTCTCAGACGTAAACCTGAAATACGAGAATGCTGAGATTCTCTCTCCGTAAAAAAAAGGCCTGCCCAACCTGCTACCCACCCTGCTTCTCCCATCCACATTGCTCACATTTGTGAAACGCAGAATGCGTTATTGGCTACACTGCTGGCCTGTGTGACAGAGAAGGGGTTAAATGACTATCAGGGCGATGCACTAAACTCCAAATTACATCCAAATGGAAAAAGGGAGGCAAAAAGTTAAAATTTAGAAAATTCAGAGTTTGCTTTATTATAGCAATAGGTGGAGAGTTAGCCGTGTCACTAACAGAAAGTGCCATAGAAACCAAATAGAATGTTTCTGCCGATGCACAACGATTTTTAGAACTCTGTCTCATTTTTCTGCTAGTGACACTTTTATACATCTCTTCAATGCCTGGACCAGTAATACACAATGGTGGTATTTAAAAGATCACAGCCACAGAAATAGGATGTAAATCTAAAATGAAATTAGACCACTGGTGTAAGTGTATAAATGAAATAATACCTTTGTGTATCATTTTGGCAATGGTGACTCATGGTGGAAAATATGGATTCTAAGCAAGCATAGAGAGACACCCTCTAACAACCAAATACGTTTAGAAAAACTGAAAGAACAGGATTCATAATTACAGGACTTACATTTACATTTTTACACTTTTAGTCAGGCCTCCCATTGCGGCCTGGAGGGTCAATGGCCTTCACCAGGGCGAGTGGAAATATTGAGCCCTGTTTAAAGGAACATTATGGTACTAGGAATACAAGCCTGTATAAGCTTGTCTCTAGTTCTATAGAGGTGTCACCCCTGCTGTATTCCATTTTCCAGCACCAAGACAAAGTCATTGTGGAGGCATGCGATGGTCCAATCCAATGCTCCTCATAGGACCTGATGCTCATGCAGGTTGAGCGTTCTTATTGTATGAATATCAAAAACAGCTTGTAAAGCCCTCCCCTTTTAACCAGGCCCAAGGTTTTTATGGCTGTCCAATCACAGACGTCCCAATGCAATTCAATGAGAAGTCTTTGAAAAGGCAGGTGCTCTTGGTAATTGCCTACCTCGAATTTAGATCCACTGAGGTAAACAGGACAGTTTGCCTAATTGACAGCCAGGTGTAATTTATAAAATATTTTATTTATAAAGATTCTATTGAAATCTGTACGTTAAAAAAAAAGAAAAAAGAAAGAAAAAGGACACACTCTTGACACATAAAGCACATCAGAAATATCAAGTGCTGTGGGGGTCTGGAGTGTCCCTCTAATCACTGAACCAGTGAATTTGTGAAGAACTGCACATTTTAGCCCAAGATACCCAATTTGGGGCTTGTTTCCAACCTTGTCAGTAAATAGCTAATCAGTAGATTGTAGCAGCTATATGTTACCACCAGGATTCCAACCACTCGAATATTAGCGTCTCGAAGCTAAAGCACTGAAACAAACACACAGCTGAGCATGCGCACTTCACCCTGTAATGCCAGTAATGACAGGAAAGTAGAAGCTTGCTGCTGAAAACTGAGCAACAGGGTTTGAACAAGACTTTTTGCTTCAACAGTGTCAGGATTACTGTTTGGTCCAGCACGTAGAACTGTATAGCACGGATGACAAATAAGTAACGTATTACCGGTCCTTAGAATGGCCGGATTTAACGTACATAGAATAGTCAAAATACTAGCCGAGGTCAGGGAACACAGAAAGGGACGCAGCGATGAGGAAAGCCAGGAGTCAGGATACCAGAATATAGAGAAGTCAATAAACAAAGCCAAAGTCAAAAACCAGGTAGAAAACTAATAACAGGAACACGCTCTCGTTCAACCACAAGGGAAACCTGGAGACTGGGAATCCCAGGGACGGACTATAGGAATGAACCCAGAAATCCCAGCATAAAGAAAACCAGACAGACTAGAAAAACCAAAAAACCAAGAAAAACTAAACAAGAATTGTAAAAAGAGTACTGGATACCAGAAGCCAAGACCAGACATCTCCATGGAACAGAGCAGGATGTGACAAACAGGATGTAAAGGGATTTACTTGTCATTAAACCCTTTAAACCAGGCAGAGGCTGTTTTAACATTTTATTTTTTTATTAGTAACATCTGGCAATGAGTAGCAACAGGGTCGGAAACCTGTCACCAAATGTTGGTTACCGGCACCCATAGAAAATAGAGAGAGCCATGAACCACTAATTTGTGACTGGCTTATAGTAGCGGCAACCACTGTTACTCTTTGTGAACTTTTGACAGGCACGTCGTCGAGAGGGTCTGTTTGCTAAAAAGTAAAAACAAGCCCATATGGAAGAAGAAGAAAAAGCCCAGGCTATTTTCCCAGCTTAGGTATTTTGGAAATGCCATTGTAATTCTGAACAAATTCTCATTTTAAATAAATAACCCAAGTCAGGGTATTTACTAAACTGTCAACCATCGCCAACTGACCATGAAATTCATGGTTTGGTGAATAATCGCGGCTTTGTTTGTAACTTTATGGAGTAGTTGAATGCTGATAAAACTAAGTCTGTGTGAATGCATGTCTGTGGTTAATTGTATACAGGTGTGCATGTGTCCTGATCAATATGCTTTCATACGTTTTTCATGTATCACAGTGGTACTCCAGGTGTGATTGCATTTATGATGTGTCTGTGATATGACGGCACTTGTCACTGTGTAAGAGTCAGGGCGTGTGGAGGTATCAAGGTCAACTTACATGAACGATGTATATGTACCGTAGCAGCAGTCAATGTGTATACATACATGAACCGAGGACATGGAGAGTGAGCCAAACCAAAGGGCTGAGAAAGTAATAGAACTTTCACTTTTCGTTTTAATGATGATCAGATATACAAGAATACGTGTTAAAGAATACGTGTAATGGCGGTATATATTGACAGCCAGCACGATGCCAAAGACCAATATTGCAGCCATTTGAAAGCTATGTTATTTTGCTGATTGTTCATCCGACACTGCTTAGGAAGAATTTTAACAGTTTCAGGGCAAATCAAATTTTAGAAATGCTGAAAAAAAAAATGAACACCACTTCAACATTTTATCCTAAGGCCTAATTACATTCCATCACATGTTCTATACCTAGAATCACTAAGTTATTCTAACAAAAGTAAATTCTTATTAAATGCAGACACAAAACACGTCTCACCGGGTAAGAAAGAGGTCAGTGCAGTTCTCTCAAAAGCATCCAAGAATAGGAAGTTTGCCATATGATTACATACATTTGAGTTGACTTTATAACTAAACTGATCAGTGTTTGCTATTGTGGTGCAAGGATATATCTCGTGTGGGCATTGCATACAAATTAAATTATTTTCAACAAACTATCAGGTGAAAGAATACGGAGTCTTGCGCATAATTCACTAGCATTTTTTTTAGTTTGCAAGCCATTGTCTAGTGAGCCCAAAACTCTTACTTTTCAGAAATGGTAATGCATTGGCATTTGCTCTTTTTAGAAACACAAACTTAGAAAAAAAACAAGTGTAAATGATATATTTCCTTCTACTGGTTCTCTTCACACTAACTCCTAATACAAGACACTGGAAATACTAGCTGGGCTTTAATTAAATGGGATCAATGTAAGCTCGATTTCAGTGGCTTAGTACAAGCTAGGAAGACATGGATTGCCCATAAAGCCTAATTACAATGAAAGGTACAGGGATCAGGCTGGAGCCACTCACTAATACCAATTCTATCTTTGATAAAGGGCTATATGAAATCCCTTTTAAAATACATTAAAATCATTAATTTAAGCTTTTTTGACAAATCTTTTAAAAGAGTTGAGGTATTGTTCATCAAGGCGAGAATCCTGGTAGAGAACAGGTTTGGGGACAAGGAGGAAACCATACACACTCCAGAATAATGGAGAATACGGACTATCTGTAATCTGTAAAATTCTGTAACGTGATAATGACACCAAGGTAATAATCATCTGGCTAATGATACCGCTCATGGAAAGGTAATTTGTATCAATTGCGAGATGTGACCAACTCCCACTGTACATCACAGAACGATACCCCTAGTGCCAGGTGTGAAACGTCACCAGCAAACACTGTACATCACAGAACGAGACCCCTAGTGCCAGGTGTGAAACGTCACCAGCTCCCACTGTACATCGCAGAATGATAATCCCCAGTGCCAGGTGTGAGAGTTCACCAGCTCCCACTGTGCATCACAGAACGATCACCCACAGTGCCAGGTGTGAGATGCCACCAGCTTATACTGTACATCACAGAATGAAACCCATGTGCCAGGTGTGATACGTCACCAGCTCCCACTGTACATCACAGAACAATACCCCCAGTGTCAGGTGTGAGACACCACCAGCTCCCACTGTACATCATAGAACGATAGCTACAGTGCCAGGTGTGAGATACCACCAGCTTATACTGTACATCACAGAATGTTACCCCCAGTGCCAGGTGTGAAACCTCACCAGCTCTCACTGTACATCACAGAACAAACCCCCAGTGCCAGGTGTGAGATGCCACAAACGTATGCTGTATATCACAAAATAATACCCCAAGTGCCAGGTGTGAAACGTCACCAGCTCCCACTGTACATAACAGAACGATAACTCCAGTGCCAGATGTGAGATGCCACCAGCTCATACTGTACATCACAGAATTAAATCCCAGTGCCAGGTTTGAAACGTCACCAGCTCTCACTATACATCACAGAATGATATCCCCAGTGCCAGGTGTGAGACGTCACCAGCTCTCACTGTACATCACAGAATGATATCCACAGTGCCAAGTGTGAGACGTCACCAGCTTATACTGAACATCACAGAATGATACCCCCAGTGCCAGGTGTGGGATGTCACCAGCTCTCACTGTACATAACAGAATGATAACCCCAGTGCCAGGTGTGAGACATCACCAGCTTATACTGTACATCACAGAATGATACCCCCAGTACCAGGTGTGAGACGTCACCAGCTCTCACTGTACATCACATAACAATAACCCCTAGTGCCAAGTGTGAAACGTCGCCAGCTCCCACTGTACATCATGGAACGATACCCCCAGTGCCAGCTGTGAGATACCAATAGCTTCCACTGTACATCCCAGAATGATGCCCCCAGTGCCAGTTGCCACCATATCTTGCTGGACATAACAGAGTGATACCTTATGTGATTAGAATTGGTTTAGGGTGGCAGGTTGTATAATCCGGCCAAAATAGGTCTGCACCTCAAAAGCGTCAAGATTTAGTGATTTCCACCAATCCCAATGTTCAAACTGACAAATTTGGGAACCACTGAACTATAGAGAGAAAGAAAAAATAAACAAATAAAAAGGTAGACCCATACTTCCTAATGCCCTGAAAGGCCACCCCAGGAGCACTAACCAAACACACAGCATGGAAGCCAATTAACACACAGATACTCTCATATTAACAGAATTTGAATTCCTAACACTAGATGGACTTGGTATTCCACACCTTCAATACAGGTGTTTGTTCATGTTCAAGCATCAAAGGCAAGAAGTATTGTTTTGTTAAAATGTATTAACAGCCCGAGAGTCTTACCTACTAATTATTACAATTTATTCTATTTAATTGCAATCAATAGAAACTAACTCTCAACACAGGAACAGTCATCCAACAACTTTTAATTTTATTAAAGAAAAATGAGTAGACAAGTTATTTAATTCAAGCATTGTTTACCAGCACATCTGCCAAACCTTCCTCATATTAATGAAAGAGAGAGGAAACCGATGATTATTTTACACACAAACTATATCATACAAACATCTGGATTCTAACAGTTACTGTGCATATTATCTGAAGAGGTCAGAGCGGCTGTGTCTCACTGTGTTGGATGTGTTTATTAAAGGTGCTGCCCTAATTGGCCGGGCAGTGCGTAGAACATTAAATAGATAGACAGACAGATAGATAGATAGATATTCCTGATTGAATTACTTAGAAACGCAACTGCAGATATATAAAAACAAAAAAAAAAAATTGCATATATAAGTCCCGTTTAGGTATACAATCAATGGGTAGATTGAAATGTAAAACCCAGGAAATTGTATGACAAAGTAAATAGAATGTATACTTTGTAAAGGTCTTAGCAGATAAAGAAGTATTTTGAGTGATGGAAGTACACTTCAAACGAAGGAGAGATAGAAGTTTTGCAAGTATGACGCAGAGTGATGGTAATTGCAGTCCACATTGAAAGAGAACCTTGGAGATAGCAACGGATTGAAATCAGCAAACAGAGGCAGAATAAGATCACAGTCTGGGTTTTAAACAGTTGGTATCAAAGATAAAACAAGCAAGGGTCTGGTTCACAGTATAACTTTTTACAGGGAGCTCACAAAGCAACTTTGTATCGCAAAGTCACAAAATCTCTAAGTGATACAAAGTTGCCGCAACTGCCCTTTAACGTGAATGGGAAGGATGCCATCGCGTGGAGGCGAAGTTGCGTCGTTAAAAACTTGCAGACCCAAAAGAGGGGGAATCGGAGGTGTCACATTATTACCGTGTAATAACAAAATTCTATCAGTCCAATAAAAAAGTTATTACACAATATATTAGTATCTGCTATTTTACGTCTACACCACTGGACATATACGGATTGAACTTTCTATTCCAATATTTATATATTTTGCACATTTTTTTTATTTTTTGTGGAACATAGAATTCCCCACCTCTCACCTTCTAACATTGATTTAATTTATCAATAATGAACAACAGAGGTGTAAAGACAATTCTAATCAGTAGCCTGCCAGGACAAAAAAAAAAAAAAAAAAAAAATCACAAAATGCAGACAGATAAATGGTTTCAGTCAAAACTGTCACCTTTTCTAAGCTGCAGGCCTGATCCTTTTTATATTTCCACGAAAAGTTGATTAATTTCAGGATTTGACACCTCCTCTGGGCGGCTCCTCCATGTATTTACCTCGCCTGCTGGGGTAGCTAAATGCAGAATTATCTTTTAAACTCCTGACAGTCTTTACACATTTTAAAATTACAGCACATTGCAAACCTAATCACTGATAAGCAGAAATTATGAACAAAATAAAAAAAGGTTTGGGTATTCAGGATTCAATTTAAACATGACATATTCAAACCGTCAAACTTTATTATAGTGACAATATAAACATAATGTGTTACGTTTAGAATGACACGTCATTACACCAAAGAACACAGCAGTAAAACTTCTAAGCTTAGTGTTCCGGGGTACAACACTGTACCCCTTAAACTTCATGGACAGGGGATAACTGCTCTCCTGTCCACAGCTTCTTCATATTATGTACCTTCCAATCCTATTTGCAAAGTGTCTCATCTCACTCTACTACACTGTAAATACAAATGCTCAATTTTGAAAGTTCTGTATTATACAGTCTTTATTATTAAGACGTCCCCCCTAAGGCCTGCTTTAATTTTCCTCACTGAAAAAATGTACGCTCAGTGATCTACAGAGAATACCAAGGATCAATGAGATATATTACAGGCAAGCGTGTTCCAAAAAGAATAAAATAGATATTAAGAGTTAAGTTTTAAAAGTAGCTCTATGGGGCTGGGGGGCAGTGCTTGACCTTCAAGCTGAATAGACACACGCTTTACAAGCTTCCGCTCTTTCCGCTGATTTTCGGGGGATATCCCTGGTTAACCCAAAGATTACACCGCCACAGGGCACTGCCTACACTGGGGTTGTCTAGATTAAACTAATGATACCACAGCCACAGCAGCAGGTTAAGTAATTTAATTTAAACTATTGTAGTTGAATTATGCCATTTCTATATTGCAATGTATTTTTCTGCACTGCAAAAATAAAAATACATTTTTTTTTTTTTTTACAAAACTAGCTCTATGTGTAGTCCACTGTTAACTAGAAGTGTATTTTGTAATACTTGGTTTGTACCTTAAGAGTTTTTAAAAATAATATATATATATTTGTATATTTTTATTTTATTTTTTCCCCCATGTGGATTGTATTTCTGCATATTCCTCATTCTCTGGTCCTCTACCAGAGACCTGGAAGTCTGAAGGTTCTGCGCAGTATCTAAGCTAGAACTGCTCTCTACTGGACAGTAATTTCAGATATCCCAGTTGATATTTGCTAAAGCCACTCTCCCAACTTTCACTAGATCTGCTTGACTGGTACTACAACAGCACTCCCAATAAAAGGTGGTACATGAAAAGCATGGTGGAATTATAAATGAATACACTAACACCGAAACAGCTAGTTACACAACATTTCAACATAGGTAAAAGGAAGCTATATATACACACACACATACGCACACATACAATTAAATGCTGCCCAACAGAGTGTCTTAATAATAGCTCTTAGTGACCTATCAGGTTTTATAACGATGACAGCATTTAATTGTGAAATGTAAAACAAACATGTATTCCCGACAATATTGTAGTAAAAACACAATTTAGGAACCCCTTGCCTCCGATTAAAAAGTTATTAAACGTACCTTTTCCTAGCGCCGTGCCGGTCTCAGCCAATAATGCTTTGGGAGGAAAACATTGCAAGGCTATTGTGCGTGCAAGGCAAAATGCTGCGTTGCGCCAATCAGTATCTCCTCATACAGATGCATTGAATCAATGCATCTCTATGGGGAGTGTTCAGCGTTTCCATGCAGAGCGTGGAGATGCTAAACATCAGTGCTGCACACAAACGTGCACTGAACTAGGAAGCACCTCTAGTGGCCGTCATCGTAATTGCCACCAGAGGTGTAATTAGGCAGTAATGTAAACACTAACTTTTCTTTGAAAAGGCTGTGTTTTCATAACAAAGCCTGCAGGGACATGCTGTAGACACCAAAACAACTACATTAATCTGTAGTTGTTCTGGTGACTGTAGTGTCCCTTTAAGACCTACAAATAGTTCAGGGGGGGGGGAAAGTGACAGCATTAATTCAAAATTAATTGTAAAACCCATTTCTGAATTTGGACAAATACAGAAACAGAAAAATTAAACCCATATTACAATAATTGTATTGTTGAAACACAGGTCTATATTAAGACATGTTTTTATTGAGCAAGGAGACAGGCACTTAACACATATTACCTTCCCTATCCCACAAAAATTAAAAACCATACCATGGGGAGTTTAGATGAAGGACTGCAAGATTATTATTATTTTATTTCTTTATAGAAGGTGTAACAGCTTTACAAATATCTCTATTTACCTATACTGCTTCAAAATTAAAGACATCTTTAACTATTGAGATAGAAAGTCTAGTGTCAAAGATCTGCTTACATATAAGTACACTGGCTGACTTGTTGCTGGATTTAAACTAGAAAAATCGGGTGAAAGATTTTTTTTTTTTCCTTTTTGCTGACTGTATAGAGAGAAACAAGTGCAGATGAATAGTTGCTCAGGGTATGAATCTGATCAGGTGCATCTACACAGCCTCAGGGCTTAACTCCTGTGTCTTAAATCCCTCCCCAGCGAGAACTGGGCTCACTCCTACCTAAGCAGTTACAGTGAGAACAGGTAGCTCTGCAGATACTGGGACAACTCACAGGCTGAACATATTGCTAGCTGGTGAGTTCACTTCAAACTTTAAGTCTATCACCCTTAATTCAAAAACTTCTATGGATTGCTTCTATTGAGAAAGCCAAATAATAATGTATTTAGGATACATGGAAAAGATCCTGAGCGGCTTATATAATAAGACAACAGGTGTCTTGTCTGGGCATATCCTCTAACCTACTTAGATTTTAAGTATAATGTATGTGCGTGTTATATATTTTTTTATTTTTTGATATAATGTATAGTATATAAAAATATATATTTTTGATTTTTTTTATGTTTTTACAAGCTGTTGTACTAAGGGTTTTTATGTATTTTTTTTTTTTGTTTACTTAAGTATTTTGTACTATGATTACAAAACCTTTTTTTTTTGCCATGAGTTTTTACACATTATTACACATGACCTCTTTCTCTGGCACTGAAAAGTTTAGGCATAATAATGTAAAAATAATAAGTAATTTCTGAACGTCAGAATTTTGGAGAGTGACAGTGACATGTAAGCAGAGTTTCGGTCTAGCCATCAGACACCTGCTGTGCAAGTTTCTCTCACACATTGGGTTATAAAAGGTGCTAAGTTTTAACGCATTGAAAGTTAGGATGAACAATCTAGGTGTTGTAATATATAGCATAAAATGAGGAATAGACCAGAAACTATACAATGAAACGGTTTTGGATTTCATGGTAGCTCTGTATATAGAGTAAGAAATGTTTTTGGTTTTTGGACTATTTGGAGGATTTTGGTTTTGTGTAGCTCTGATTTACCACCAACATAGCCTTGATCAGTTGGCAGTTGTTTTAAAACATCAGGCCATCCATGCGCATTCCTTAAATAGGCTATCATGCTTTGGGGGGGATTATATAAGTAATTTAAAATATATGAATTTAAAGAAATGTATAGAGTGCTCAGTGTGAGCTAATCTGTAAGACGGCAGTTGCTGTACGGGCGCATTGTTCCAGGGCTGCCTGAGTATACTATGATGTATGTTCCCATAACATATGGAGGCCTACAAATGACCATACCCAGTACTAGTGCTTAACTTACAAAGACATCTAATGCAATACTGATATTATAAATTTGGTACATTTTCTCGCACAGATATTGAGATCCCACCCTTAGCCTGCTGGGTATTTACTGAAAGCATTTTTGTCAAACTGAACCAGCGAGTTCTTGCAACATGAGGGCTGGGTGACAGTGGCATATCCCCAGGTTATGCAATAAATGCCACATCACAAGGTTTCCAAGCAGCTTATGCCCTGGGTGTCCCTCCTCAGCAGAAGTGGGTGCCACCTAAAATAATTATGGATATTCTATTTATGGGTTAGGTGTTTAGAGTGATTCAGGTGTGCAGAACGTACGGTGACATACATTAGGAGCAATGGAAAAAAACGACACCGTATATGACATTTTAAAATGACCTGCACAACAATATTTGGGAACAAAGCAGCAAATTAGCAAAGAAAATTTGTATGTGCTCAGGTAAGCCTATTCAAAACCTTTCCGTTTGGTAGAGCAAAATGGTCTATTAGAGTAGAATTGTTTTTTAAAAATCATGATATTAGAAATTATTAATTTTATATAGATTTATATACTGGATAGTATTTATATACATTTGTTATTTTTTTCTATTTTGTTTGGATAGAGGTAAAAACCAAAACATGCCCTAACAGATACTGGACAGAAACTCATTGAGAGTGTATGCAAACAATAGGATGTGATACCTAGTTAAATTGACTTTGTCCCTTTTAGTATGCAAATGCCAAATTCGGATTGCCAATGCAAACAGCTGGCCTCAGAAAGTTTGGGTCTTTTGTTTGTTTTGACAACAGTAACTTTGAAGAGCATTTAGTGCTGGTATTCTCATGAACTTCCAAGGAATAGCAGGCAGAAACTGAACTATACCTATCTGCCATAGGATCTCAACTATGCCGACCAGGTACAGTTATGACAAAATCGTACTTGTTATTTGCGCTTCTAACTGTAGTGATTAAAAACTACCCATAGGCCATTCTATAAATCTGTTTGTACATGTTGACAAAAATATACTTTTCTGCCTTCTTTGGTAGATTACAATAACTTGCTTTTTTAACCTTTTGCACGCTGGAATGGAAAATGGGAGCTGCAAAGCAACAAATAAAAGGCATCACAAAGTTCCAAGTTATGATTCTGTGATATCTGTGTTTGTGCAGGAATTGTAGCAATTCTTGTAATGTTAAAGTATTAGGTGACTCTTTGACTGCCAGGGAGGGTTGATATATGCATTGCAATGCACTTTTTACTGCAAGGAGTTTATTTTTCAAACCAGTAAATGTGGAGACTTGTCAGGGGGGAAAAAATTGCAAATTTTAGACCAAAATAGCTAAACGGGAGACAGAGCTGAGTTGGGATTTTTTTTTTTACTGATGTTACTTTTGCCTACTATTTGCAATACTCTTGCCAAATCTCCGTGATTTGTAGTTTAGTGAACAAACCCTTAGTGTTTAATGAAGTATGACCTGAGTGACTACGTTTAATTTAAAATACTACAATATTCTTGGGCACCAAAATGGAAAAGGGAATATTAACATGACATCAGGCCTGCTGCAGCTATAAATCCCGGCCTCTTGAGTTGTTGAATTAGTTCATTTTCACATCAAAACTAACGCAGATAACCCCTACTTGAATTAAGAAAATCTTTTCTGTAGAAATAGGTGCCCCGCGGCGTACAGGCAATTAGTTTGTAGGTTGTAAAGACTTATCTGTCAAAGATTTTGTAAGAATCATCATTAAAACTACGATGCTTCCAGCTAGTGATGAAATCACTCTTTTTTTTTTTCCCCTTACATATTTTTTTTTTTCCTTAATCTAATCCTTGCCATAACACATCCAGAGACTAAAATCCTGAGAACGCCACTCGGCAGAAATTCTCACGCTGTAAACATGGGTGAAAATAATGGGGCAAGCTGTTACAAGCTACACTAACATCGTTCCATAAATCAGTTAGTTGCAATTTCACCTGTACGCCAGCTACTGCTGAACTGCAAATGCTATGATCCTCAGCCACAGATTAAGGTTGAAACCCTGGTGAAAGCCTTGGCATTTGGCAGGGGACAAAAAGTAGGCATTTGGGCTTAAAGACAGAGCTCACCAAATGCAGTGAGTAAAGCAGGGAAGTTAAAAGTTCTCATTTGGGAACTGGGAATCAGCGATTAGATGAATATGTTGTGAGTTGGTTCCATTCAAAACACACCTTAAGGAACGCTATGAGTCTGTAAAATGAAGTACGAGGAATAATTAGAAACATAAATAACCTGACTCACAGGTGGGGCTGATTTAATATTTATGACTTCTATAGAATGAGCGTTTAAAACCTGTGGATATTTATGTTATTTTTCACTCTCGTCTCATGACGGCAGAATGACAGATGTTTATGAGACACAAATAAAATGAAACTAATCCATGATCTTAGTCAGAATTTATACTCTAGAAGGGCTTATTACGGTGTTCATTTGGTCCTCATCCCAAAAACTTACCACTAAAAAGATTTGGGGTGTGTTTTCTAAACAGTGAGTTGCAATGTTTTAGTAAAGTTGCAAAATAGCCGAGATTCAAAAAAAAACAAAAACAAAACAAACAAAAAAAAAACGCCAGTTTCTTACTACTTAATACAGTCTGTTTTTTATTTGATTATAACTATCGCTTTTAGGTTGCCATGTATTGGTCAATGTCAGCATGTTTAGAGATTACTGCAGTATCTTCTAAAGGCTTTTTATTTATTTTTTTTAACCCCTTAAGGACACATGACATGTGTGACATGTCATGATTCCCTTTTATTTCAGAATGTTGGTCCTTAAGGGGTTAAACAAATTTTGGAAACTATGGGAGCTGACATTATAAAGCACTTGTGACTTCTTAAATGGGACAACTCAAACATCTGTTCAAAAATACTCTTTGTCCAATAGGGAAAGGTATTATTAGACACAAAAAAATGTGTATCTAATAATGGTATAAAAGTATTATATAATAATATTAACTGAACTAGAAGAACATCTTGAAATGTCTAGTTATTGTAAGTTAAAAAATAAATAAATAAATTGCCGGACGCATTGAGAAAGCAGAATTATCTTTAAAATGTACTGAAACATAAGTGGTGAACCACTCCTTGAGTATCCCTTAAAGGAAAATGTACAGGTGATTGATGAAGAGGTTTTTATTGTGAAGTGGGTCATTAATTTTATTTCGTTTTGTTTTTGTCATTTGTAGATCCTGAACAACCTGCTCCTGTGTCATTTTGAAAACAACGCTGCAGGTTGTGAATCAACGGATTTCTCAACGACGGTTGGGAGAAAGAAAAAAACTTGAAAGACTGGAATTTTGTGACAAGCTATCACCGGGAAAGTAGTGTCTGCAAGTGAACACTAGGTGGAAGACTCTCTAGAAGAAAAAACAAAGTAGCAAAGAAAATGTCACTGAAGGAACGCAAGCCCAAAAAGCCACATTACATCCCCAGACCACCAGGCAAACCATTTAAGTACAAGTGTTTTCAATGTCCTTTTACCTGCAATGAAAAATCTCATTTGTTTAACCATATGAAGTACGGACTCTGCAAAAACTCCATTACATTGGTAACAGAGCAAGACCGGGTGGTCAAGAGCCCAAAGTCCAGCACTTTGGAACCAAAGCAAACAAATTCAGAAGCCTTTGTGAAGCCGGTCCCATCCCTATCCATTGAACTGGAAGCCTTGGACTCTAAAACTCAACATGAAGTTACAAAAGAAGAAGTGAAGGAGAATTTACATCTAAAAAATGAGGCAATTGCTCGTGTAGACAAAACAGCTAGTCAGAAGGAAGTGCTTCTGTCCTCAACAGCTGGCCACAGCTCAGTCAGTAGGCCTCCATCTTTGGATGGCAATGCAAGGCCTTCAGCTTTCATGCCAGTAGGAGAACATCGGTTTTTGAAGGGTTCAGAGACTGTGCGTATGCCAGAAATTCCAGGTGAGCAGAACAAAGGGGGACACAGTGCGAGGTCTGCTTTTCAAAGTCTGCCAAGCCCCTGGACACCTGGGCTGATTCCCACTGAAATTAGCCACAAGACAATTATGCCTCATTATATGAATCCTGGATTCAATCATCAGTTTTATTCAGAGCATAGATACCCACTTCATGCACCATATTCCTTCCATGGAAGCTCTTCAGAGACAGATAACCGGATACTGCCTGTTTACCCTACACCCGAGCAAAGACATTATATTCCACATCATCTGCAAACCCCAGGACTGTCCCTTCCTAAACCCATAAACCCACTTTATGAACATTATAGACTTCTACAAGCCTTCCCACAAAGTCCACAAATTCCATATGCATTTCACAGGCCAAGTGAAAATTTGTTTTTACCATATGGGTTTAAATTTCCATCTGCGCCCAACTTCTCAAAAGATCACATCTCTCAAAAACTAGAAAGCACACCATTTATCTACCCGTCATCAAGTCCACCTGGGCTGTATACTGTAGAGTCCATTCAGAAGTACATGGAGTGTCAAAAGGATGCCCTGCAAGGGCAAGCTAAAAATACAGACTCTAAAAATGAACCAGAAATTTTGAAAATGAGCCCCCGAGCAGGAACTGCAGCTACAGGATCACCTGGGCGGCCAAGCCCAACTAACTTTACTCAGAACAGCCAAGGGTATGAAGGAATCTTTGACCTCTCCGGCAAATCCAATTCCTCATCAGAAAATGCGGAGAAGCTTGGACAAGGTTTTACAGCCTTTAAACCAGTGCGAAAAAGAACAGACTCTCAAACAACGCAGAGCAGAGAAAACTCTCCAAGGTAAGCAAACAATTTTTTTATATATGTTAAAGATGTTTCAGATTTCACATGGCCAACATAAATTTTATTTAAAAAGATTTTATGATTCATACATTTAGGGTATCCTATATTTAACCGATTGTGGATAAAAATATTTTTGCATAAGCTTTTCAAATAATTTAATCTTTTTGTGTACATTTTTAAAATTATTTTTTTAATATATTCAAATATAACATATCATATATCAGGAATATATCAATACCGTATATCAAATATATCAGAATAATGAAATATTAACTAATTTGAAAGTTTAGGATTATTTTGTTTTATATGCAATGCATTTAGTGATTTTCAAAAAAGCATAACATATTTAATATAATGCTTTATTTTTTATATTTTTTTATAGTGTCGAAAATGAAGACACCTACTCCCAGGCGGAGAAGTTTGCTGTTGATGCTGGAAGCATGCCAATCACACGAGAGGATGACATTTCAGTTGCCCCCCTCAATCTTTCAAAGAAAGCAGAGGTTGAGGAAAGACCAGATTATGAGCACAAATACAGCAGTGCATCAGATGATGACGATGTCGACATTGAGGATCAAGACATGCCTCTGAATCTCTCGGTGAAAGACAACTGCAAAAACCCAACCCCAACTCTTCCCGGAAATAGTCCAGCATCACCGAGGGAAGCCTCATTTTCACCAAATTATCAGATTAACAAAAGCGTAGAGAAGGACACATTGAAAACCACTTCCACTCAAATTTTAGGTGCCACTGAAAACTGTGATGAGCAAAAGCAGTCAGCAGCTGTTGCCCTTTGTCAGTTGGCAACCTACAATCCGGGAGCGGTAGCTAAAAACAGCGATGAAAACCACTCTGAACACCAATGTGTCTCGCCCCAGCAGGTCCCTGTAAAAACCGCTGAAGTCCAAGATGTCGACAATCATGTAAAACAGAGAGGGCAGAAGAGGGCAAATCCCAGAGAACCCCAAAAGTCTCAACCCACAAACAAAAAAGGAAAATCTGCTGATTCCAGCAGAGTAGGTTCACTGAGGAAAAGACCACGCGTTGTATAAATGTGTACTGTACACAGGGAACAAACACGTGGACTTTAATCTAAAACAAGCCAGTAACTAACTGATTATTCAAGACAAACTCAATCATAAGCTGCTTCCCATGAATGGGTCACTCAGATCTAAAATGTTATTATTAAAGGTCTGAGAGAACTTCCTTATAGTATTAAGCAAAAAAATCTCAAATAATTAAACTTTGTTTTGATCAGTATGGCTTTAAGAGATCTGGTGTTGTTAAGCACTAAAGTGTGTTAAAAGCGATATGTGTTTATATGAACACTTAAACAGATCTTTTTTATTTACAGGTGTTTATTTAATAAACATAAAAAAAAATGTATGTGAAAAATAACTTAGTTGAGAAAAAAAATATTCACATCACCATTTTGTGAGCTCTCACCGTTAAGAGAATAAGTTCACCTGGCTCAAGCGAAAACTGCTTTTTGGGTAATGGTGTTAAAGTATTCCAAATGACTACAGTGTATTGACAGCTAATATTTAGCTGAAATCGGCGAATAACAGGCATCCACAATTTATAGGAAAGGAATTAAAAATTGTACAGAGGGGCCACAAGAAATTGAAGGTTTGAATCCTTTTGCGTAGAAGGGTTTTGTGAGTTAAGAGTTATTTATCAGGTCCCATAAAAAATGCCATAACTTATATATGCTTTTCTTATGTATTTAATAATACAGCACAATTGTACATTTAAATATCTAATATTCCCATAAAATTGAGGAATTTTGTTTTTGTTCTTCTAAAATGTGAAAACATAGTTTTCTTTGTATAGCAAACCTCTGGTATTTAAATGTAGATCTATAAACATATATGTCTTTGTGTAATTTATTTTTGTATAAAATTAGACATGGCACTAGAGGTGATGGATTTATGTAAATAAAAGAGGGTTTTTATGCTTTTTTTTAGGATGTTATACTTTCTGTATATATTATTACTGTCTACCTGCTTTACTTTGTACAGACTGTTAAAATAAAGTTATTATATATTTAAATCAACAAACGCTGCATTTCTTTTCTCCAAGTGCAAAATGCCCTCACATTCACTATCCCAATTGTGGGCATTTGACACAAATGCCCTTCACACAGATCAAGATATTTGTGTCTAGCTTTGTGTCAAGAATTTATAAAAATTAAGGGGTCACGCCACTGCTCAAATACAAAATAAATAAAAATCACTGTTTAGCAGATATACCCCAAATTAAAACATTTGCATTTTTTCCTTGTGGTTATATCTAAGAACAACTTGCAAAAACAGTAGACCTCTTGTCTGCTGCCTTTGCAAGCCCTCCCCTTCTAACCCCGCCCAGACTTTTTGTGTATGGCCAATGACAGACTTCCTAATGCAGCTCAATGAGAAGTCTTTGCAAGGCAGGTGCTCTGCGCAATTGCTGCCTCTTGGGTTCAGTGCAACTAAGCGAAACAAACCAGGAAGTAACAGGACCTAATGTCTGTTCGAAAAGCCAGGTGGGTATAACCAGTATGATTTATGAAAGTGTCAGTTTCTATTGAAATCAAAAAGAAAAAATGAGGGCACTCTTCACCCATAAAGTTTTTCAGCAAGCTAAAGTGCTTTAGGGATCTGGAGTGTCCCTTTAATGTGAATCGGTTACCTGAAATACAAAAGGTACATTCAATCAACATAACATGTAAATGTTTCTCTGTATTTAGTTCAGTGCTTCTTCCCGTTTCTCGTAGGAACCCAATTTATATACACAAAAAAAATTTGTCAAGCCAATTATTATTATTACCAGCATTTTTAAAGCACCCACATATTCCGCAGCACTGTACAACTGGGGGGAAAGACAGTACACTATAAATAGACCGATACAAAAGCTATTATAATATTTTTATAACATAATAAATTAAATTACGGAAAGCACTACAATTTGACTGTTCCCAGTGTCTAAAAGGTCTCCACTGCATTGGAGAAGGCATTGCCAACACAGTAAACAGTTTATTGGTAGTATGATGTTTCTGTGCCAACAAGAACCAACTGAAATGACACAGGGAAGCAATTATATGCTTCCACTAGAAGTACAAAGTTATTGCTTATGAACATGTACAAGTGTTATTTGTTCAGGGAAACATGGTGAATCTGCCAACCTAGTCCAGTCTAAAGGGTTTAGTTAACACAATTTAAACTGGGTAAGGAGTAGACTTGTGTACAAATAAATACATTTCAGCTAGTACAAAAAAAATCTCATTCCTTTTAATCTGTGCCCAATCAAATTGATTTGTGTAGGATTCATTCAATAGAACTCCACATGTAAATCCCAGAAGGATCAATAAGTTCAGGTGTAGATTGAAAGGAGTCTGATTTGTTTGTTCAAGCTGAAACACATTTGTGTACAAGTCTAGTAAACTGTTTTTCAAACTATTTTAAAAAGCATTACCAGTCCCTTGTACAGACCACATATTACTACTCAGTAATCAGAACACACCTAGCCTTGTTGTCTTACGTCTGTAGGCAACAAAATCCCTACAGCTGCCAATTCCCAAGGGCTCAAACTGTGGACTATTAAGGAGGAGACCCTACAGATATTCTCGTGTAAATCTAAATAGTTCTTCTTTTACCTGCTCCCATCTGGATAAACTATCACTAGCCTATAACCCTGAAATATCCTGCCATTATGGCATGGTATGCTTTTACCAAGTACTTATAACCTGTAGCTTGGGTTTGCTTTTCTGGTTGTTGATTTTTTATTTTTTTTAATCAGAAGTCAAGCCTTCAGCAAAATAATTAAACAAAAGTGATCTTTTTGTAGACCCAGCTTGCTAACTCAATTGCTTCAATGTGCAGGCCAGACCGCGAGTGATGGAGGCCATCAGTATTTACCTCATGTAGCAGGTTACCTCGGTTGCATATTCTCGCTCAAGAAAAACTTCAATAGTTTACAGGAGTGAAATAAAAATTAAATACAATAAAGGCTATAACGCTCCTCTTTAGATTTCAAGGACTGACAGGTGATAGGCCAAACAGTAGCCACTGCAGCCCCGAGGCGAGCCAAACTTAAATTGCTATGAATAGCTGCAGGCAACAATGCTTGTTAAAGAATGAGAACAAGACAATGGTCTCTAAGGCTCCAGGATGAAAAGTATGATAGATATGAAACTGCGCAAACAATGAGCAGTATATCGACATTCTCGGAGTACCAGCTACCTCCAGCTACGCTTCCTGTACCCGGTTTACATTCAATCAATGTGCACTGTGACATGATGCAATAGCCTGATCAGCATGTTCTGACTTGCACACCTACCAGCTAGGTGTATTTCTTAGAATAGAAAATATATATATATACAAATAGCTTGGAAATAAGCCTAAAGTAAAAATTCTTGCAACTTCTCCATTCAAGTGAAAGAGTGATCACTAAAATTGCTACGGGAGATAAAAGTAAACATTGTGTAAAAATTGTGTGCTGCTTTATGTTGAAACCACAGGACAAATTAGAGTGTTACGATATCCATATAGTAATAAATTAGCACACTGTCCTTGCTTGTTTGTTTTTTATTCATTGACCAAATTTAGGATAAGCATATATTCACAGCATGAGGAAACCCTATTGTTCCCCGTGCCCATCTAAATATCCTACAACTAATGTATGAGACTCCTTCACATGTTGCTACGAAGGAGCCCTATTCATGAAAAAAACATGCTTAGAACCCATTGGTAAACGGATTATCCATGAAGGTAGATTGCGAATTTCATGTATGAAGATGATCATATTGCTGAAGTACATATTCCACAAACCGCTACTTTGCTTAGCTTTCCCTCTAAAATAATAAGGGAAAAAATTGCAAAACAGCAAAAGTTTTTTTTTTTTTTAAATATATATTTGTATTTTTTATATATTTTCTGCCTCTGAATGCATTCTATAATGGGGGCAGTGTCCCAAAAGAGTTTTAAAAATGATTTATATTTGCCCTGGGCATCTCACTACACAGTTGGATGCCGACTGTGACTGTGTCTTAATTTTTAAGATTGTAATTCTATCTGGTGGTGATTTGATGTGGTGGATGGCCTACATGGTGCAATGCCGGCTACAACTATACCCCATCTCTCTCCCTCCCTTCTTCCCATGTATGTGCTCCCTTTCTTTTTAATTCTCTCTCTCTCTTTTCTTCACTTCTCTTCCTCTACCCTTTTATCTCTTTTTGTCTCTTTCCATGCCATTTCATGGTGGCGCTTGATTTTGGTTCCATTCTATTTAATGTATACTTCCCAAGGTGTAAAAGCCTGATTTGTAGTAATCAATCAAATTAGCATAGGTATGAACCTAGGTCCAGTGGTCAGATTATACCGGGAATGGTTAGTGGATTATCTATACTATGGTTGTACTGTTATGTTTCACTTATTCAATAGGTTTCCTATTCTGTAGATAGTAAGCTACACATATTGTCTTTTTCTGACTGTGATACTTCTTGGGTTTATCATGTCATGTGTACGTTACTTCTTTAATCTCAATAAAAACTGCTATTAAACATATAACAAATAAATTTACCGTCTGGGAGTCGTGAAGGAAGCAACAACCCTCGTCGTCCTAGTTCTGCCAGCGCCAAGCAGCCACCATGCCACGCATTGTTTGTTTCCTTGAAACTGAGTAAACAAATTAATAAATAAAAATATCAGACACATACTAAGGATAAACTTGAATGCAAAATGTTAAATCCAAATATTGTTTGCATAAAAAGAAAAAACAAAAATTCCTAAAAAACCCTCATCAATAAGCCCCTATAAATGAATATAAAACATTAACATTAAAAATGAAAACTTTATTTTCCTTAACACGTTTCAGCCTAACTGTAATGGTATATTTTGGTATACCATAGGTTGAAAACTAACAATCCCACCACGACAGGCCCGTCCATAGGATCCATGGCACTTTGGCATTTCTCCATGCTGTACACTCCTCCCACGGGTATCGCTAAAGGGGGAACAAGTGAGCCCCTGGATTATTCTTTACCCCCACTTCCCCTCAGGCCCCTTGCCCAACATGTAATTTAACCGTGGCCTGTGCTTGAGTTAGGTAGACTGTGTCTAGAACATCCCCACATGTACTGGCGGAGTTGATTAAGGGTCGTGCTGCCGGGCGGAAGCGGGAGCATTATACCGCGGACCACCTACCGCCTGGCATCTAGGCAGCATAGACATGGCCCAGCATGGATACTGGGGACAGTCAACAAAAGGTGGCATCCACCTTAAAAAGCACCGGCCTAGGGTGCACAATATCCAATGCTGCCTCTCCTGTCAGTCACTTAATATTGCATGGCCGAGCGTATCTCGCAGGACTAGAGGAAGTGATCAGTGAGAGAACTGAACAGCTTCCTGTCAGTCCGGGTAGAGAAAACAGAAGCTCATTTACTGTGGTCCGCTCGGTCACTCTACATATAGGGATGTAAGTATTCAAGGGGGAAAGAGAAAATAGCACAGAAAAGAGCTTGGGGAAGGTGACAGTGTAATTGTCTGTGTCACTACCCTGGGCAATGGACTCTGTCATTGATGTTGACACTTTTCCGATGTATGCATATCTTATTAAAGGGACACTATTGTCACCAGAACAACTACAGCTAAATTTAGTTGTTCTGTTGATTATAAGCAGTCCCTGCAGGCTTTTTGCAGTAAACAGAGAAAAGGCAGGATTTACATTGCAGCTTAGGGATACCTCCAGTAGCCACTCCTCAGATGGCTAATAGAGCTGCTTCCTATCTCAGTCTTGCCTAATGTGCATCACAACATTCAATGTCTCCACACTCTGCATGCAGACACTGAACTTTCCTCATAGAGCTGTATTGATTTAATTAATCTCTATTAGGAGATGCGGATTGGCCAGGGCAACATTTAACTTGAGCTAGCTCTGCCTCCTTGAAAGTCTGAGCCAATCCTATGGGGAAGCACTGTGATTGGCTTAGACCACCACTTCTGATGATGTCAGCAGGCAGTTTCACAGGCAAACAGGGGCAGAGGTAGCAGCTGCAGACCTGAATACATGGAGACAATTATTCTTCCACATAGAGATGCATTGATTCAAGGCATCTCTATGAAGAGATGCTGATTGGCCAGGGCGGTGTTTGTCCCTTTTAACCCCCCAGCCAGCCTCCTTGGCTGAGATAATAAGAATTGACAATCAGAATCGACAATCTCAGCCAAATCAATGGGAAAGCATGTTTGTGTTCCTGACCAGATAGTGTTCCTTTAAATTAGTCAGCAAAGATAAGTTGTTGGTTTTCTTTTTATATATATATATATATATATATATATATATATATATACACATTTGACAATATTTTAGACCAACCTTCCTGGCCAATGCAAATCATATTAAGAATGAAGCAGTTGAACATGATAACATTTCCAATCTAAGATTAATATCTAGAAAAACTTTTCTGGCTTCGTTCAATAACTAGTTCAGTTTCACCCACAACAAGTCGGCACTAGCCTGATTATATACTGCTAACTGACATGCAAATTTATTTTATTAAAAACATTTTTTTTAAACCTTTCATTCTAAACAAATAGTTTTGGTCTCCATATGTGTAAACTGATACCAGCATTAATTCCTTTTTTTCTGTCTTGAATTTGGCACTCATAAGCAAAACACTGCAATTTAAAAAATGTGTTATTCTGGACTAGCTAACCTAAAACACTACAGGCTCTGCTAAAGTATACTACAGAGATTACTGTGAGCAGATTAAAGACAGGGCACCCCAAAACTAGAATGGTAGCCTCAAACTATCATTAATGCTCCAGAGCACCCCTGATGATCATTATATTGCAAGAGATCGGGATTATCCATAGTCAAGGGGCAAAGTGTGATAATCAAGTCAACATTCACCCAACAGGACTGGCATTTCACCACAGTAAACAGGGGATAGTAGGGGAAACCCTTATTGAATTATGTAAATAATAAATATATATATATATATATATATATATATATATATATATATATATATATATATATATATGTGTGTTTTCATCTGCCCCCTGTAGTAAAAACTCTCTTGCCTGCAGCCTTTGGAAGTCCTCCCTCCTCTAACCCCACCCAGACCTTTTGTGGCTGTCCAATCACAGACTTCCCAATGCACCTTAATGAAAAGTTTGAACAAGGCAGGTGCTCTGTGCAATTGCTGCCTCTTGAGTTTATTTCCACTGAGTTAAACAACCAAGTAACAGATCATTTATAAAAGTGCCAATTTCTACTGAAATCTCCCCCAATAAGTAATGCCATTATACCCAGGTGTCTAGACTTGTCCATTCAGCTGTTAGTAAGCTATATTACCTATATGTCTCAGTCACTGGTTGTCTAGTAGAGACTTATGGGAAAGTCAACAAGGGATACAGTAAAGCATGCATGATACAAGCAGTTTTGATCTATTTATTTAAGGAACACTATAGAGTCTGGAACACAAAATAGTGTTAAAAACACATGTAGGGTCCCTGACCCCCCTTGCCCCCTTAAATAATGAGAAAACTCACCTTATTTCCATCACCATGCGGGTCTGCCAGCGCTGGTCCGCCCCCGATCCACCTTCTTGGCTGACGTCATCAGAATTGATGATCTCCATTAATCAAAATGCTTTCCCATAGGAATTCTATGATCTCGGCCATGGAGAAGGGGCCAAATGCCGCCCTGGCCAATGAGCATTTCCTCATAGAGATGCATTAAATCAATGCATCTCTATGGGGAGCGTTAGCGTCTCCACACACTGAAAAGGCAGAGTTTACATTACAAAGCCTGCAGGGACGGACTATACTTACCAGAACAACTGCATTAAGCTGTAGTTGTTCTGGTGACTATAGTGTCCCTTTAATAAAACACCATGTTTGTGAAAGGTTCACATTTAATTTGTATTTATTTCTTCCTGATAACTTTGATATGACAAGGGTGTCTACAAATGTGCATGCAAATATATAGTGGCACATCAGGGAAATTTAAAATGAATGTATATTGTGCTAGCAAAGAATCCAACAAATGTACAGTCCATATTTTAGTACCTGTTGTCTACACTAAACCTTATGGGATGTCTTGAAGCCATTACAAGCACTTTATAGCCACTTTAGAGGAGTGAAAGTTTACCTTTTAATCTATATATTTACTTTAAATGTTATTATGTGTACAATAAATCTATACCTAGTAGAGGGTAACTTTGCAACCATCACATTTAATATATTATCAACATTACTAACTCTATAATTTACAAAGCTTAAAGGGACACTATAGTGACCAGAACAACGACAGCTTATTGCATTTGTTCTGGTGAGTAGAATTATTCCCTTCAGGCTTTTTGCAGTAAACACTGTCTTTTTAGAGAAAATGCAGTGTAGGGATACCTCCACTGGCCACTCCTTAGATGGCTGCTAGAGCTGCTTCCTATCTCAGTCTTGCCTAATGTGCATCACAACATTCAGGGTCTCCACACTCTGCATGCAGACACTAAACTTTCCTCATAGAGCTGTATTGATTCAATTAATCTCTATTAGGAGATGCGGATTGGCCAGGGCAACATTTAACTTGTGCTAGCTCTGCCTCCTTGAAAGTCTCAGCCAATCCTATGGGGAAGCACTGTGATTGGCTTAGACCACCACTTCTGATGATGTCAGCAGGCAGTTTCACAGGCAAACAGGGGCAGAGGTAGCAGCTGGAGACTTGAATACAAGTAAGATTTTACATTTTATATGAACCCAAACTTTACTATATATAAATGCATATACCTGAAATATTCAAATAAACAATAAAAACATGAATACTTACCTAAAACAGTCAAGAACAGATCCAACAACATCGTCTGCCAAGTCTTTTGGTAGTCTGCCAGTTATTCTGCCGATCCTGATGGAAATATTCAAAGTGAGAGATTAACTGTAAATATCTTAAATAAAAAAAAAAATAACATAAAATATATATATTTCTTCTATCTCTGATTGGATGTCCTCCCGCTTTCTGAAGCTCAATCTCTCTATAACTGGGTTTCTTATTTTTCCTCCTCATAACACTGATTCTCCTCCTTCACTTTCCCTACAGGTTGATGGTACCTGCCTCACCCCATCCTTTCAAGCTCGCTGTCTTGGTGTCACTTTTGATCCTAGCCTCACCTTTGCCCCTCATGTCCAGTCTGTTGCTAAAATCTGTCAATTCCAACTTAAAAACATTGCCCGCACACGCCCCTTTCTTACGCAAGATGTTGCCAAGGAGCTTGTTGACGCTCTAGTCATCTCTTGCATCGATTACTGTAATTCTCTCCTAATTGGTCTCCCCAGAAGCCGTATTGCCCCCTACAATCTTTGGTGAATGCTACTACCAGGCTGATCTTTCTCTACTGTCGCTCCTCTCACACCTCAACCCTCTGTTGATCCGTACACTGGCTTCCTGTCCCTTACAGGTGTCAATTTAAGCCTGCCTACCCCTGTCAGACTCTCCCCTAGTCTTCAATCCCTCAAAACCCATCTTTTCAGGAATGCTTATGGCCTCACAGAGTAACTTCTGTCTCTCAAACCTTCCTTTCGCTCTCTCCTAAAGGGCCCACTCCACTCTCACCTCCAGTTCTGCTACTTTCCCACCATGTCTATTTGCTGTCTCTCTCAATACCCTTCCTATTGTTTTTTTATACCCTATCTCTTCTAGACTGTAAGCTTGTTTGAGCAGGGTCCTCAACTACCTATTGTTCCTGTTAAGTTTTGTTATTGTCTCATTTGGTAAATTCCCTTTTAATTGTAAAGCGCTGCAGAATAAGCTGGCGCTGTACGAATACAAATAATAATGATAATAAATAATAATATATATTTTACTTATTGTTTTGTGGTAAAAATCAGCAAAAATCCTCATGATGGCAAAACTACGGTATTCTCTAGAACCTTCAAAATAAATATAGTCTTTTATTTTAAATAAAAGTACCAAAAGTCTTCAAATTTTCAATTTCTACCATTACTAAATTAATTGACCGGTTCATGAGCCGAGTAAATCCACAGATATACATATTATTTTAACAGGAATTAGAATGCAGGGCACTTCACAGGAAAAAATAACAAGTAAATATGGATTTGGGAATTGCCTAGAGGGTTTTGCACATTTTACAACAATAGGGTTTGCTCTGCCAACTCTACAAGACCTTTAACGGTTGGATGATTAGTAAATTCATCTTTTTAACCTCTATTTATCATAAGCCACAAGAGGCTCAGCTTACCCCTTTGCCGCGGACCATCTGACAATGGTGTCTTTGTCCTTAAGGCCAACCAGCAACTGCTCTGTGAAAACACAAGGCAAATAAAAAAATTACTTTTCTGTTAGTAAAGTTTTAAACAAAAATAGTATAAAAATATATGTTTTATATAAAATGACTTTAAACACACTGGTTTATAATGGGAAAAAACCATGAGGAGCATTGGAAGTCATCTTTAGTTTATAGGGACAATGTAATTCACAAATAACAGGCCACAGGCAATTAGGGTTATACAGGGGTTATAAAGAGTGGTGCAATTAGCAGAACGATTATATTGGTTTCCATGGCAATTGCTGTTCTTGTAGAACTTTTGCCTACTATTACATTTTGTAGATAATCCCCAATGCTTCGAGAAACTGTTTGCAAAGCGAAACCAGGTACGAAGCCAGAAGGGTCAGAACCTGCAAATGGCCAGAGGCCAATCAGAATAAATCATTCTTACACAGTACCAATATACATTAGATCCCATTCAAAGGCTGCCTGGCAGAGAGCCATGCTGTGTGCATTGGCACAGAGACCGTGTTAATCACTTGGAAATCAAAGTGAACTCACAGTAAATATCATATTTGAGGACAAAGCTAGCCAAACTCAAACCATAGCGGATTATTTTTTAGAATTGATCTATTTTGGACAAACACTTGAATTCCCAGATACTCACACTAGTCTAATGTTATAAGTGATCGCGTGATTAGAGATTGTCATCCCCTCTCCCATACTATGCAGTGCCAGTTGCTCTGTAACACTTTTTGTTGGTGTAATTCATACGGCTTCATTACCCATCCAAGCATTGTATCTTTTAGCGTGTGTTTATATGTGTGCATTACAATCGGACGTTAGTACAATCTCCCAGCTGCAGGAATGTGTGTCCATGTCTAACTTCAGGCAGTCTAAATGCTGCAACGTGCAACAACCAACATTCTCAGCTAAGCTTTGATGGTAAATGCAAATTACTGAATCCAGAAGTGGACATTTGCAACAGCTAACTTATAGTAACACGAATAGTCATCAAAACAACTTTAGCTTAATGAAGCAGTTTTAGTGCATAGGTCATGTCCCAGCTCAATTCTCTGTCACTTTGGCTTCTGTTTATGCAGCCCTAGCCACACCTCCTCTGGCTGTGACTCCCAAAGTCACCTTGAGAACAAAACAGTTTCATTTTCTATCAGATGTTAACTCTCTTTTGTACTTTCTATCTCCTGCTATGTAAATTGAACTTTAATCACACACAGGAGGCTCCTGTATGGTATGTAATAACATCTATTAACAGAGTAGGAGATAAGAAATTCTAAAATAAACCATTTGTGCAATAAAGGAAGTTTAAAGATGAGATGTCACTATACAGGAAGTGTTTAGGAAGGCTGGGAAAGTCACATATAGGAAAGTGTAACTAGGGCTGCATAATCAAAGTTATTTAACTCCTAAATGGCAGAGAATTGAGCAGCGAGACTGCAGGGACACAATCTATACACTAAAACTGCATCATTAAACTAAAGTTGTTTTGGTGCCTATAGTGTCCCTTTAACCCAAGTCCAACAAAACTAGACCTAAACCCAGCTGTCCCTGATATCGTTATAATTTATAAAGTGCCACAATATTCTGCCATAAACACTAATATGACTCATACAACCCTAAGTCTAACCCCCAAATCCATTAACCCCAAGTCTAAACCCACAGCTCTAAATTTCTGAAACAATGTTTAACATTAAAGGTGATTTTATAGACACAAACAAATATTAGCCTTTCCTGCATTAAATACATACACCAGAAGCAAGCAAACCGAAAGGGGGTGTGCGGGTGGATTGGTTTTGTTTTATATTTGTTTGTTTGTTTATTCAGGATTCACAAATGAAAAAAAAAATGAAAAAAAAAACAAGTCACAAATCAAGAAATCAAACAACAACGGGGTAAAGAGAAAAAGAAAGTGTAGTCTGCTGTGTCACTGTACGACAATGATGGCTCACTTTGACACTTCCCATATTCTCAGAACTACATGATGCTCACACAGCCTAAGGTCATTTCTGTATTAGGACAGTGTGCAATAAGCTAACAGTTCGTTCATTGAGTAATTATTTCAGTTTTGATGAAAAAAAGAGCAAGATTTCATAGAAGATGGTTTCAATATGACCACGCGCATATATCGCTATTTTGAGGCCGGAGGGATAGTGAGGATTGCTGTTTAATGATCTGGTTTGCAACAGCCACTGTTGCCATCAGTGTTTTCTGCTAATTGTCCTCTCATGGGGATAAAAGATAAGCATTTGTTCATACCTGGGAGGGGGTGGGAAAGTTTACACAGTGACAGGGCTATTAGCCTTCTTATATAAACTGAAATGTTCGATGTCATTGTGTCAGTCAACACAGTCTAAGCAGGTAAACTCCAACACAATACCTATCAAGAAGCACACAATTGCCCCTTCAGCTCTCAATCCCTTCCTATACAAACACAGCCTCTTTCAAACGCTCCAGACTGCAAAGTGACATGGGTAGCGACACAATCAAAGTGACAAAATCCACCTGACGCCCAGGATAGTTTGTAAGCAGCGTTAGTGATTCCCAGCAGGAAATAAAAAAAAAAATAATAATAATAATAATAAAAAGAAAAAGTATTATAAAAACAAAAAAACACACAATTGAAGAAATGTACTTTTTTTTTTTTAGTACATTAAAGGACCACTATAGTGCCCGGAAAACATACTTGTTTTCCTGGCTCTATAGGGTCCTAGGGCCCCCCTTCCGCCTGGCTCTAGGGTGAGGAAGGGGTTAATCCCTTACCTTTTTTCCAGCGCCAGGCACTCTCCTCCTCCTTTCCCCGTCATCGGCTAAATGCGCATGCGCGGCACGAGCTGCGCACGCATTCAGTCAGTCCATAGGAAAGCATTCTCAATGCTTTCCTATGGACGCTGGCGACTTCTCACTGTGAAAATCACAGTGAGAAGCGCGGAAGCGCATCTAGCGGCTGTCAATGAGACAGCCACTAGAGGCTGGATTAACCCTAAAGTAAACATTGCAGTTTCTCTGAAACGGCTATGTTTACAGCAAAAGGGTTAAACCTAGCTGGACCTGGCACCCAGACCACTTCATTAAGCTGAAGTGGTCTGGGTGCCTATAGTGGTTCTTTAAAGCTGTCAAATCTTTAGGTGATGTAAGTATGCATATTTAAAATAAATACTCCAGGGCTGCATTTCAACAAACACAACCCATAGCCTATAAAAACCCTAATTAAATCAAAACATTATCTGGCAGCCTTAGATAATATATCTGCATTGCATTGTCGGCCCCTGAAATTACACTGTGAGCAGGGGATGGTCTAGATATCAGGGTCTTAAACAGGGGTAGACAACCTCCTGAACTCCAGATGCTGTGGACTACATCTCCCATAATGCAGGCAAAGCATAAGGGGAGGTGTAGTCCACAGCATCAGGAGTGCCTAAAGTTGCCTACGCCTGCTCTATGGCAAACAGAGGGGTCTATATACATGAGAACCAAAAGTCAAACAAATCTCCAAATCAGCAATGTTGCAAATATACTAAAATGTCATATATTTTAGCGAAACATTTTGCAAGCAGACCATAAAAATCCCCATAACTCACCTTCAGTAACAGTCCCATAGCCTACCTAGGTACATTCATATACAAAATACATACAGTCATAGGCAGGATATAATATTTCTCCAGAATCCTGTCATTTATCTTCATCAGTGTCAAAAAATAAGAATTGTTGTTTGCTTTTGTACAGAGAATCCAATAGAAGTGAGATTCTGCACTAAGACCTAATTTTTCTTGGTAATACTTCAGATTTTTAACCCTTTTCCAAGACTACAAAACTACATTCTTTCATCCCTCTTACAAGTGATCTTAAAGGGACACTAAGCACCAAATCAAATTTAGGTGTATAGAGCATGCTCCTGCAGTCTCACTGCTCAATTCTCTGTCATTTAGCAATGAAATAACTTTGTTTACGCAGCCGTAGTTACACCTCCCTGCATGTACCCTCCATAGTCTCACAATCTATTTTATGTAAAGAGAAATCCAATGTTTAAAGCGGTCCTTTCAAAAAGGTAGCTCTGCAAGTGTAGGAAAAATACTAGGACTAGGACTTTGTCTTAGTATATCTTTCGACTGGATTGGAATTTTAGTGAAATTCCAAAATTGTCAATGTGAGTATTTTTTTTTAAAGATATATGAAATACTCATTTTGAAGGTGGTGGGGGCACAGTCTATTTAAAGGGACACTAGGTCTGGATTCCCTGCCCCACTAGTTTTAACCCTTCAACTGAACTAAATGCCTTTTTGCAGGAATGGCAATCTTTACACCTTAGAAATAAATGTCTCTATTGGCTGTAACTGACTGCCACTAGAAGAGCTTCCAATGAAATAGCCAAATGATTGTTGCAGCGTTTTGCCATGTGCACTAGCTTTGGATTGCCTGAGATCATATATCGCCAGGGAATACAGCCAGCAGGCCAGAGACAGGCACGGCAAGGACTGAAAGATAAGTAATACTCATCCTTCGAGCCCTCACATGGCGGCGGTACATTAGTACAGTCAGATAAAAACTAGAGCGTTAGGAATACAAGCATGTATAGTCTTACTTCAATTTAATATTTCTTATCTGCTGCTCTGTTAATAGCCTGAAGGAGCCTCATATGTGTGTTTAAACTTCAATTACAGAGCAGTAGATTAAACTTCTAAAGTAAACACACTGTGTTGTCACACCTTATTGAAAATTAAATAATTGTTTAATGCAAGCTGTGTGTGTCACAGCCAGGGAGGTGTGGCTAGGGCTGCATAACTAGAAACAAATCTGATTTAACTCTTAAATGGCAGAAAATTGAGTAGTGAGACTCCAGGGGCATGATGTTATACTAAAACTGCTTCATTAGGCTATTATTTAGTTATAAGGCGCTTGAATTATCCATTTAAGCTGAAAGATCGCACACAAAAATATTGCAGTAGAGGAAATAAACTTCTACGATTATAATCTACTGGATCATGTTAAAATTAAAATTTTACCACATGACAGGAGGCTTCATATTTGCATATCTTTCTTTACTCAAAACTCCAGCAGCATAGAAACATAACAACCAATCAGAAAAAAGTTATGATGCCCATAAAAGGCCCTGTCTATGACTTCCTCTTTCTTTGCTGCTCCAGCCATACAACAGGTCAGAGTATTTTACCTCTCTGGTATACTCCTATTTTACACTGTCTTTTAATTGTCATATTACTTTATATATATATTGCTACATCTGCTACCTTGGCCCCCTTATACCTGTCCCTTACACTTTATCCCTCAGTCTCCCCCTTTTCATTTCCACTGTTACTGCCTGTCGATCCGCGGGCGCCACGACTGCCCGTGTCGCGCTCGCCTCGCGGACCTGCCCTTCACATATTCAGGGTACTGTATGGGGACGGGTGGAGGGAGGCTGGGTCAGCGGTTTATTAACTTGCTTATTTTCACCACGCGACCGCGAACCGTTGCACACCTCCACACGCGGGCGGCGGCCATCTTGGATCTCGCGGCTCGCGAGATACCCGACGGCCGCCTTCCCTGCTCGCTCGTCGGATCGGGAATCACCCGATCGCTGGGCTCCTCATGTGAATACCCTCCCATGTGAACCTGGGAGAGAGAAAGCCATTATTTTAGTTTTTTTCTATGTATTTTCCTCATACCTGCCAACAGTGTCTGGCACAAATACCATATGCGAGACAACACACCCTTGGACTTAGGAACGAAAGAATTTGGTCCAAAAGCACAATTTGACAAAGCATTCATTGCAGAACTCAAGAAACACGTGAATTTATTCACCACACTACATTAAGCCCAAACCTTGCTAAAACAAGTCTTAAACACCCCTACGGGGAGATGTGTTTTTGGGAGGACTGGTCGGTAGCGGAACTGAGCCACCAGCCACCTACATACCTAACTTTCAAATTTTATGACCGGCAGCCTGTCTCTGTTTTACAGAATTGGGAGACAATTACCAAAGACGCCTGGGTTCTCCAGACAGTACAAGGCTACGTCATATTGTTTTTTTATCACAGCCGGTCAGGTCGCCCCTTCACCTCCAATACGCATGCTGGCGGAACAGGAACGCGTCGTGGACAAGGAAATCCGCACCCTCTTCAAGAAGGGCGCAATTCAATATGCACCGGAGGGGAAGGCTTCCTCAGCAATATTTTCCTGGTCAAGAAGCCAGGAGACTACATCAATTGAACTCCTACGTGGTATAAAAACACTTCAAGATGGAGGAAATTCATCTTCCACAAGACCTCCTAAGCAATAACGACTGGTTTACACATCTGGACCTCAAGGACGCATACTTGTCAGAATCCGTTGCCCTAGACTTTTCCTCAGATTCCAGTGGAGAGGACAAACATGACAGTTTACGACTCCGTGGTGCTCACGAAGCTACTGAAACCAGTGAGGGCATGCATCCGAAAATTTGGGCGTGCAATGTCTCGTATACCTGGAAGACTTGCTGATCCTTTGCGAATCCAGGCTACGATTGCAGACAAAATTTGTCGTTCACTTTCTGGAACCCTTGGGTTTTGTAGTACACAGACAAAGATCGCTTCTCCCTCAGAGTCAGACCAGTTCCTCGGTTTGGACATCGACTTTGAGAACTGCGTTCTGCATCTGTCTACTGCAAAGATCGCCTCTATAAGGAAAGATATCAGATGCGCTCTAAGGTTGGATACGATTCCTCTCAGGATACTCACCCGGATTGTGGGACTCCTCTCCTTCTCCATACAAGCGATATTCCCGGGCCTACTACACTACAGGGCCATGCAACGACTGAAGGCGAGATACCTACGCACCGTTCACTCATACGACCACTGGATCCCACTGTTAACAGAAGTGAGGATGGAATTTCGATGGAGGTTACTTCACATACAAGCTTGGATTTGGCTCTTCCTCCGGATCCGAACTGCGAAGCGGTGGATGAATCCCTGCACGATAGCAAGGGTGCTTCGATACACGAAAACCCCCTGCTACTCCCTACCTTCCCTCTACTTCTGTCGGGACCTCAAGGGGAAGCCCATTCCCTCGTCCTGGAAGGACAACTGGCGCTAGTGGCCTGGACGATTTCAGGGGATCCTGGTCAGTCCACGGGCTATCACAATCAACTAAAGACCTCCTATGGGACTCATGGGCTCCCGGTACCAGGAAATGCTATATTTCCGCCTGGTCGACCTGGAGTGTCTGGTGTGTGGAAAGGGATTCCGATCCCTTTACTGCCCCTGTCTCACTGATCCTTAACTACCTATCTCATCTGTTCTCGCTTGGACGATCATATCGATCCCTCAATGTGATCAGATCTGCCATATCGGCGGCACACATTCCGGTACAAGGCAGACCAGTAGATCAAGATCCACTGGTTTGTCGGCTACTACGGGGTGCCAAATTAACAAGACCCCCAGCACCCAAGTATTCACGCCTCTGGTGCTGAAATTCCTTAGGGAATGGCCGGACTACCCCTATCTGTCGCTGAAACATCTCTCAGCCAAACTGACCCTCTGGTTATGCCTCGTCTCATTTCGACGGGCGGCAGACGTTAGCGCGTTCGATGTGGACGGTTTCTCTCTCACACCGGAAGGAGTTACCTTTTCCATATAGAGACGAACTAAGTCAGATTCATCTTCAGTGTCATACCCGTATTTTGGGTCAGACCCCAAACTATGTGTTGTCAGGACACTAATGAGGTATACAGAAATCACAGCTCCTCTTCGAACTAATTCGATGGGTCAACTCTTGATTTCTTACGTAAGGCCTCACGGACCGGTGTCTACGACAACACTGGCTAGATGGGTACGCTGGCTATTATCGTTAGCGGGCGTTGAACCTTGCTTCGGGGCGCACTCGGTCAAAGGGGCGGCAGCCTCCCAAGCCATAACGGCAGGCGCCTCCCTAACCGACATTATGCGCTGCGCGGATTGGATGCGAGAGAGTACATTTAGGACGTTTTACTTTCGGCAAACATCTCATGCTTCCTTCACATTAGTCAATTCGAAGCTTTAAAAATGCAAATATGAAGCCTCCTGTCATGTGGTAAAATTTAAGATTATATTAGCTTTAGTGTACTAATAATCTTAATTTTAGTAATGACAGGAGGCGAATATTTTCCGCCCTATAGGATCCCTCCCATGTCTTACTCAAGTTGAACAGAATACGTCTTTTATGTTCAGGAAGACACGTACGATATATGGTTGTATGTTTAATACTTAGACATGTATCTTGAATGAATTGTATAGGGTGAATAATGGAACTTATAACTTGAAATATGTTGTATATGTATATTTATTAAATAGCATTAGTTTAGAATTAGTATATGGATAAATTAACTTTCAGACATCCATGGTTATGTCAGATTCTTAAGGTAGATTGCATGCGGACAAATTATCATGCCAGAGACCTTTCACCTTTTTCCTTTTCTTGCAGTATGAACGTCTTCTCAACAAGACAAAGAGTCACCCTCCATACATCTACATCACGGAATTTCTGGAGTGTGATATGTTATTATGTTATTGAACTGTTGACGTTTCCTATGATTATGTTTATAGTTGTTTTGTTGTTTCGCTTCAAAGAAAGAGGAAGTGATGTCATAGACAGGGCCTTTTATGGGCATCATAACTTTTTTCTGATTGGTTGTTATGTTTCTATGCTGCTGGAGTTTTGAGTAAAGAAAGATATGCAAATATTTGCCTCCTGTCATTACTAAAATTAAGATTATTAGTACACTAAAGCTAATATAATCTTCAATTCTACTTCTTTCTGATTTTTTTTAGTGAATTATTTATATAACAATCAGCTCAATATCTGCTCAAGGCTGGTATGTCCCTTTAACCAATGACAGATGTTCATAATTTTCAGAGAACCTATCATATTTTTTAAGATAAATGATAAGTAGTCCCCATTTGTATCCAATATATTTATACTCTTTGTTGAACAGTCATACAGACTGTACTGAAATGTCACAAAAATTCCAATACACTTAAACAATAGCAGACAAAGTAGGTAGTTTTAGAAACTATTTCCACCTGCTGTATCCTGCCATTTTACATCAGCTATCACTCACAAGGACATTGGGAACAGAATCCATTTGTGCAATGCATAGTAGATGCAAGACGTCTCATTAGGCATGCCCAAGAAGATCAAGAGTCTGTTGAACTGGGTCAATCACCTAATTACATTTAGTTTATGTAATAGGGGATATATGTTGTTACAGATTAACATGGTTTCAATAACAAAGTTCAACAGACCTCACATAGAATTCATCTACACTAGTAACATAACATGTTGCAAGGATTGCGAAAAATTCAAGATGGCTAGTCAATCAGCAAAAGGCATGCAAGGAAAGACTTGCTCAGCACAAAATACAGGATATTTAGATAAATCTTTAACTGATAAAACACATTATACATGATTTATAACTCTCCACTGACACGGTTTTTAAATCAAGGCACGCTAAGCAGTTGCATGACTTGCCCATAGTGATCAGTATATGGTTTCATGATCTTATTCAAGGTGTGCGTACATCGTTTAGATAAACCTGTAGTTCTGTCCAGACAACACAGAAATCCCTCAAACTGCATTAACATACCACGGCAGTGAACAAGTGTCACGGCTATGAAGTGGAGCTCCCTATACTACTCGCGTTATATATTGCCCTTCATTAATGAAGAAAACACTAGAGCTATTCTAGATTATGAAGAGAGTTTACAATATGCACCAGAAACATACCAATAACATTCTCAATCTCCTCGGGAATATCGTAATCCTCGTCATCCTCCTCTAGCATGTTAACACTTTCTTTTTGGGCATCAGATGAAGTCTGCATTAGGTTGGCTGCCAAAGACCTACACCCTCGTTGATACCTGTATAAGAAGAAGAAGAAGGAAAAAAAGTGAAATATTCACACACCAGCAAGCTATTCTCACACTTTAACATATATAACATGTAGAACAGAAACATAAGCATTTGTTAGCATTGTTATCCAGGAGTGTGCATCTCCTCTTCTGCCTGGTCGTAAGTAAGTAATATGTATTTATTTTGTGGATATCAGAAAAGTTAATTGATTGAAGAGAAAGCTGCACCTTTAATTCATATAATACAGTCAGCGCTATTCACTAAACTGTGAACTGTCAGATAGTCAAAAGGAAATTGCAAATATTAGGCCAGAATAGCCAAGTTGTTATACCTTAGGGGTTTTTTATTAGCTACAGTGAACAACTTTGTGATTTACCATAAATTTTGCAAGATAGATAGATAGATAGATAGATAAATAGATTTAAAATTTCCCCCACACCACAATTTGAAACCAGTGGGAGACTAACAGTGCAAAAATGTAAGCTCCAAAGGGTTCCACCAGCAAGTTTATTTGACCTTATAGCAGGTTCAGCGATATATAGACCCTTTACAATACTGGATATTATTACTGGATTCATGATATATTTTGGTACATTTTCCATCTTTTCCATTTCATTAGCAGAGTCGAAGAGCATTCTAATATCCGAATGTAAATATATAAGAAGAATCATATACATATAGTGTCTAATTTAAAAAGGGATAATAGGCGTATTTGAGTGAGATGGGGGGGGGGGGGGGGGGGGGGAACGTAGTGTTTATATTTTCTGTATATTTGAATGTGGATATAAAGTTAAGGACTTATTTTTCTTATACCTTTGAAACTAAATAATAAAAAAACAAAACAAAAAGAAAACATCAGAGATAGGCATTGTTAACATTCTTTTTGCTATTTAAGCGGCATTAAAATCATGCATTTAACCCCTTAAGGACACATAACATGTGTGACATGTCATGATTTCCTTTTATTCCAGAAGTATGGTCCTTAAGGGGCTAACCTATCTGGCCCTAACTAAACACAAAGCATTATCTTCCCACATTATAACTATTAAAACTCATATCTCTTAACCAGTCTGTGAAAATTACTGATCCCACCAAGGGGCAAGAAAACAGTAAAAAGGTTCCCAAGGCAGACCGGCTCCCGATGGTCACATGAATTGGTGAGAGAGGTTCACAGTATGAGATATGGGGAGAGATCAGCTTTGTATCAGTGTGGGAAATCTGTTTCTATGGCCTTGAGGAACAGGTTAAGAGATGTCAGCCACCCAACTGATCCTGCTGGAGACCACAGCTTGTCTGGGATCTGTAGCCAGTAGGACCATCTTTTTGCCATTGTGTAAGCAAAGCTCAAAGGTTGTACGAGAACGGGTTGTACGAGAACTTTTAAATGAATAAAAAAGGAACAGCACCAAAAGGAATATAGGTTGGATTTAACACTGGGTGCAACAATTAATTATTTTTTCCTCACAAACCCAAAATGTAGCCAGAAGGTCAGAAAACACATGGCTAGTCTTTCTTGCTCAAATTGTTTTATTACTGCTTGGGCTAAAAAAAAAAAAAATCATTTTTAAAAAATGTAAGAAATATATGCAGCAATCATTAGGATTAAGGCCTTTAATAACAAATTAATTAATTAGCAACAAAATAACACAAGTTCACTTGGCATCAATTACTTGGTCACCTGACCATCACCGCCTGGCCTCAAAAGGCATCTCATGCTCGAAATAAAAGAAAAAGAAAAACAAGTAAAGGCATCCCTGATCCCAAAGCAAGCCATAAACGGCCACTAAACAGAAATGTTGCTTTAACATCACTTTGATATGCAGATCCCTCTTTTCAAACAATGTCAACATGGTAGATGACAAAATAGAAGATACACATCTGTTTGCTTATTTTATTGTTTTGTTTTTTAAGTACACTGAGCAGCAGAACCACTACAATCCTACTAATAAGTGGCCAAACCATTTTACTACAGTTTCACAACATACCTTTACCTAAGTCCCAATGGGCACCCATTGCCACAACCCCTGCTTGTAGTCTTCACCATTTAGGACCACGCTCACAGGTGGAGAATGTCAACGGAGCATGATCAAAACCGTTTGACTACTTACAATGGAACGTTATCAGGGAAGTTCCCTGGTGCCCTAACTACGACTGTAGTTTGTAGTGGTTGTGGTGCTTGAAATATAATTTTAATCACTTCCAGTGAGGTGCTTTCAAAACACTAGTAATATACATGGGTGTTTAATGAGAAGTCCCGCGAGGTTCCTAAAGGTGGGTGTAAAAACTTAGCTCTTGCTTTAAAATCATTTATGCACATTGATTTGTTTTTCTTATTATTAATATTATAACACACCTCCAATTTGCCACTTTCGTTTTCAAGAACGTGAGTCCAAGGCGTTGAACGAGCTTGACTCCAAGTTTGCGAAGGATGGTCTGGTTACTCTCAGAAAGCTTGCAAGTATCAAGTGTGGCCAGGACCGTGGATGCTACACCAAGGACAAAGAAAACTTTATTTGATAGGGTTTATTTTTTATTATTGAGTTCGGGAAGGCTTTGGTTATTTCACCAAATGTAAAAATTTCCAAAATGATAAAACGGTAAAAGACCTCAATAATACCCAAACATCATATTATTTTACTGTTGAAATATAACTCCTATGACCAGGTATTCATCATTGTGATCAGACAGACTGAATACCCATTGTACAGCGCTACGGAATCTGATGGTGCTATATAAATTATAAAATAATTATAATTACTAACCAACATTCAATTTATTTAAAATATAATATGCATTCACCAAAGAGAAAAGGAAGACAGAAATGGGAAATTAAAGGGGAAAAAAGTCAAAGAGGGAGAAAATAGGAGCTAGGGAGGGAAAAAAAAGTGGGGGAGGAGAAGGAAGGATCTGAAAAGAGGATAAATGGAGGATCTTCCAATCAAAAGAGAGTACTGAGGAGGGAGAAAAGGGATTTGTGGAGGGAGAACAGGGATCTGAGGAGGGAGAACAGGGAGGAGGGGTGGAGAGAGGGAGCTGAGGAGGGAAACACGAGTGAGAGGAGAGCAGAGAAGTGGGATTTAAAGAGGGAAAAGAGGTGAGAGGGAATAGTGACCGGAAGAGGTAAAGAGAGAACAAGGAACTAGAGACCGAATACGAGTAAAGAGAATTAAAGGCAGCAAACATAAGTTGGTGAAGGGGTCAGGAGACACATAGTTCAAAGTATCAGGCTTATGCACTTAAGTGAGAATTCATTGTAAATTCAAAGTGAATTTTAAATTTAAGGCCAAAATAGACAAACTGGAAAAAATGTCCAATTCAACTATGCTTCCCATACGGATGTTTTAACCTTAAAATTGAAATTCACTATAAATTCTCATATTAGTGAATAACCCTTTAAAAAATGTCATATTGGCTGCTAAGAGTTTACCGCCAGCAGGTTTCCCACTGTATCACCAACTAAAAACATGCAGTAAGCATTATAAGAAAAACAACAGAGGGCACTGGGTTAATTTAGAGGGGGTGGGAAACATCTTACCGTATGGCAAACAGTCCCCTCTCTTTCCATGTTTGAAGATCTGAGCCTATAAAAAAAAATAAAAAAATAAACTTATAAAAATAATCTCTCTCAGAAAAAACGGAAACTCTTTGGGGTTTATTAACTAAACAACACAATGTAGCAAAGTGAAAATTCAAACTTAAAAATGTAGGCAGAAAATGCCGATTTGAAAAATTCTACAGCTCAGATAAAGCTTTTTTTGCTAAATTTATCATTTCAGCTTTTAATTCCATGTTTAGTATAAATAAAAAAAAAAAATAAAAAAAAGTCAAATGATGTGCTCTCCAATTAAAATTAGAATGTAACCCCATGGGCACTCAGCATTAACAAGGAAACGGTTTACTTCCCATGGTTTTAATATAATGTTTATGTATCCCCTATATTGAACAATGATGTATTTGTGAGGAAAAATAAAACTATATGTAGAAATCTGCACCTCTCTATCATGCCTCCATCTTAGTTACCTGACAATCATTTTTATATGCTTCGTCCTTTGAACTTGACTGTAAGCATATAGACAAGAGAGAAAACAATGTTTCCCTTTCTCCTGTTTGCATTTGCATTGTGTGCCCCGGGCGTGCCTTGACTGAACTTGGTTATAACGTAAATTGCTAATTTTTCATTATGCATTTAATATTAAACAAAGGAACACATGCAAAATAAAGGTTACCATAAACTAAAGATTTTTTTTTAATGTTGGAGTTCAAAAAACTGACAAAGTGTTAAACCTGTGTACCGAACTGGTGCACAAGCATAACATCCATCTTTCATCCATGTCTGGTGTTTAAATGATGGGAAGACATTTACGCTAGAGCAAAAGTGCATTTTGAAGCTCAATGAACTGTAGTGAACCAGCATGACATCAGAACACACTCGTCACATTTCGAATTAATTAGTCAGCACAAAACATTGTGGGAGATGCTCCCATAATTTTCATACCACAGTTGGTTTGGGAAAGGTTAAAACATTCCCTAAAACTTTCAGGTTACGTAACGAGCTGACCTAATTCCATTGTGCCCTATCATTAATGACTGGGGAATAAGCCAAATCAAAACATAAAGAATTCTGGTATTTATAAGCCTTCTCAGTGCCAGGTAGGGTGTGTATGGCAGAGATTAAAAGGCAACCTCAAAAATAAAAAAATATTACAATATCATTTCATCTTTCTATTTTTATTTATTTCTATTTACTTCAAAAATGTAACAACAACTGCCCAAAATATAAAAAAACAAAAATAGTGTAATTTGGGTGAACTGATGTCACAGTCTGTGAGATCATCCCTCTCGTATGTTTGTTTAAAGTTCACATATACCAGCAAATAGACACAGAACTACTCCTCTATATTATTATTGCCATTTATATAGCGGCAACAGATTCTGTAGCGCTACATGCACACTTATATGTTCTTCTAATAAAAAAGAAGAAAATATTACTTGATATCTAGTGGATTTCATTAGCAAGCTCATGTCACAATTTTAGTATGTACCGGTACTTTTTTGCCATGTAATTGTTTTTAGAAATGTTATATAGCAAAACAAGGAAATAGAGCAGGGGTAGGCAATCATGGGCACTCCAGGTATTGTGGATATTCAGTACCCACATAATACAAGAGAACAGACTGCAAGTTCTTACGGGTAGAGTCTTTACCATTTTCCAAACCCCAGTCTTTCTGCATGTGTCATTATCCCACCCCATTTTCCTCAATAACGCGTCTAAGCAGACAGTGGTGTTCTGTACCAACCCCTTGTAAACACCATTCTCCCTACTCTATTGATTTGCAAATAAAATAATGTGCACGTCATTATTATGTAGCTCATTGGGGTTAAACAATGGTCAATGAAGATACATCATTAAATAACCTGCAATTTATGCACACTGACATTTACACATTTCTAGACTACAACAAATAAACTTCTGTGGTCATTTTTAGCAAATAATTTGGCAGTGAATGGGTTACTTACTCATGTGGAGTGGGCTCTGTCATAGCACAATGAGAATTACTTACTGGTAAGGATATCGGTGAATGGAGCCAGAGAGATTTTTAAGGACAATTTGTCAGTAATTTCCCTTTATTAGCATGTGAAAAAAGGTACAGTTTTCAGGATTAAGCTGATAATAGGCCAGTATGTAGAACAATGGGTTTGGATTTCACCTGGGACAGTCAGTAGCACTCATCAATAGTGGCAGGGACTCAGTCCCACAAAACAAGGCGAGTTTCTCTTTTTGCCATAAGAAGTGACAAGAAACACTTCAAAGACCTTTGCGGCCTACTGCATGTTTATTTCCTGAGCACCTTATTCTGTGTTCTGAATTTAGGGTTACTTTCCGGGGGGTGTGGTATACAGGCCCACGGCTCCCTCTGTGCTGCTTAACATAATGCAATTAGTATATTATTATTATTATTTTATTATTTATATAGCGCCAGCAAAATTCTGTAGCGCTGTACAATGGGTGGAATAACAGACACGTAATTGTAACCATGCAAACGGACGCACAGAAACAGAGGGGTTGAGGGCCCTGCTCAATGAGTTTACATGCTAGAGGGAATGGGGCATAGTGACACAAAGGGTATAAGTAGGGTTCATTAAATAGGTTGCAAGAAAAGTATTCACTGGGAATTTAGTAGGTTTTTTTTGACAGTTGCAGGAGGGGAGTCATGGGGGGAGTGGGAAATGAAAATCCGCTAACAGTTTAAATGATTTGATTTCCTGAAGAAGGGTGTTTTCAAAGATGTTTTTTGAAGGAGTGGAGACTGGGTGAAAGTCTAACAAAGAGGGGAAGGGAGTTCCACAGAACGTCGCGTTCATAATAGATTGCAGCGGTGCAATCTGGGAACACGTAAGACCACTGAGAAGGGGATTGCACTAGTCAAGACGAGAAAGAACAACAGCATGGACCAGCACCTTAGCTGCGTCTGGTGTTAAATAGGGGCAGATGCGCGCTATGTTTTTGAGATGGAAGCGACAGGATTTGGCGATCGACTGGACATGAGGGGTGAAGGAGAGGTCGCAGTCAAAGGGAACACCTAGGCAGCGAGCCTGCGAGGTAAAGGTGATGGTGGCGCCGTTGACTTGGAGGGAGACAGACACGGGAGTAGCAACACTTGAGGGACATAATGGACAAGACATAAAGGTGATAAAATATGCAATGTGTCAAGGATAAGCAAAGTATGACTAGCACAGGCTTACAAAGTCACTGAAATATATACATTTAAAATAAGAAAAGAAAATAATAATCACTAAATATAAAATACACACAACAGCAGAAATAACAGGGTTTGTAAAATATAATGAAATGCTGGTCCTCCAGAAGGATACCTGTTGCCTATGGCAGTAGAACAGATGGTAGAGCACTGTGTTGCTTGCAAGTCCTGGCTCTAGGGGGAGGAAGTGTTTATACTTACCTCTTTCTCCAGCACCTGGCAGTGAACTCTCCTCCTCCTCCTCGGCTGAATTCGCATGCGCGGCAGGAGCCCCGCGCACATTCAGCCAGTCCATAGGAAAGCATTCACAATGGTTTCCTATGGACGCTGGCGTCTTCTCACTGTGAAAATTACAGTGAGAAGCGCGGAAGCGCCTCTAGCGGCTGTCAATGAGACAGCCACTAGAGGCTGGATTAACCCTAATATAAACATAGCAGTTTCTCTGAAACTGCTATGTTTATACAAAAAAGGGTTAAACCTAGCTGGAACAGGCACCCAGACCACTTCATTAGCTGAAGTGGTCTGGGTGTCTATAGTGGTCCTTTAAATTGCTTTTGTTTCTGTTTATGCAGCCCTGGCCACACCTCCCCTGGCTGTGACTGACATAGCCTGCATGAAAACAAAATAGTTTCATTTTCAAACATATGTAACTTACTTTAAAAGTTTGTATCTCCTGCTCTGTAAATTGAACTTTACTTACATACAGGAGGCTCCTGCAGGGACTGACAAGCTATTAACAGAGCAGGAGATAATAAATTCTACATTAAACAGAATTTGCAATAAAGGTAGTGTAAACATTAGAGGACTCTTTATAGGAAGTGTTTAGGAAGGCTATGTAAGTCACATGCAGGGAGGTGTGCCTAGGGCTGCATAAACAAAGTGATTTAACTCCTAAATAGCAGAGAATCGAGCGGTGAGACTGCAGAGGCATGATCTATACACCAAAACTACTTCATTAAGCTAAAGTTGCTTTGTCGACTATTGAGTACCTTTAAAAAAAAATCTGAAATGCTCAAATTTGTTTTCAGGGTTATTCACTGAAGGGTGAATTTGGAGATTTGAAAGTGAGTTTTAATTTCAGTAGATCTGAAAACAAAGCTGACTCCAATTTATCTATTTCAACCAAAAAATGTATATTCACTTTGAATTCCAAATAATTTGCAATTTAGTGAATAGTCCTGAAAAAATTTATAGATGGGCACAAACAAAACACACAGTCTCACTCACACACAGAGAAAAGAGAGGAAGCAGTAATTAATAGAGCATGCAGCTCTCCAACTGGTTATCCACCAAAGGCTGCCAATATCCCGTGGTACATAGGGAGATAGGCTCACTGGCTTGTAATTCCTTACATGGGAGAGAGAGATCCCACAAAGGCAGGACTAATGAGCCATAACTGCTTTAGTAGCCGAGGTCAACAAGCCCATCAGGAGTTTGAATGACGTGACAGTCACCCGTTACTCAACATCAGAGGCAGTGTTCAGCAGTCACAAACTGACTGCTAAAATCACATATTCATATTTCAATCAGGGCCTTATTTACTATTAAGGGGTTGTGATTCAGTAATCGGACTGAGTTATTGCAGAATAAACAGAATACTAATTAATGTATCAGTGTATAAAATTGGTACAATGGATGCTTGTGGAGACAATGGATGTCCCAGCAGCTTTATACCGATAATTTGATTTAATTAAATGTGGCTGACATTAAAAATGAAAGGTTTGTGAAACAAATAGTATAAACTTTCAGTTATGTTAATTTTATCTTCTGGCTATAAAAGGACACTATTTGCAGTATTGTGTTCCCTCTCCCATTTTGAATGCATTATATAACCCTGCAGCAAGCAGACATCTCACAGACCAGGAAAAATTATCCACCAATCAAAAGACACTCTTATTAGTCAAAGCATGTAGTTTTTAGGGCCAAGGTACACAGCACATGACATTTATCTTCAAACAGCCGTAACTTGAGCTCTCTCCAGATAGGACAAGTTGAGTATGAAGCAAGATCAAGATTGTCATACTTGGGACGCAAAGGAAGTAGACTTTCCAAAGGTGAGTCCTACAGCTGTAGTGATTTTTTTAGAATAATATCAATACAGTTATAAGCCACTGTAGTGGCATGACATGAAAAAGAGCTTTCTCTGCTCCATAACCTATAATGCGTAAAGGGACACTATGGTAACCCAGACCACTTCAGCTCATTGAAGTGGTCTGGGTGCAGTGTCCCTGTTCCACTTAGTCTTGCAATGTAAGCCATTGCAGATTGTGATAAACTGCAATAACTACTTTGCAGGACCAAGACTGCCTCTAATGGCTGTCAATCAGACAGCTACAAGAGGCACTTTCTTGCTGCTTACCAACTTTTGGTAGCCTAACGGATGCTGGAAGTCCAATGCATGAGGACTTCCAGCATCTGTAAAATCCCCATATCATAGAACCAGATGGCTCTATAGTGTTAGAAATACAGACTTGTATTCATAACAGTATAGAATCCCTTTACAAACACGGATTATTACATGCACACCATCCAAGGTCCACCGAACACATGTTGCCCCTGAATAGTGTTTGCCACCTGAGGGATAAATACACCTTAAAAAACGATCTTGGGGTCAATTTGCTAAAGAAATCATTTTTATACTTACAATGTAGGCCATGTTGTGTTTGAATAGGCAACCATTTAATGCTAATGAATTTGACCCCCATGGATTCGTGTTTGGAAGCATATGTACAGCATTATGGTCAGAATGCCCTCATTTAAATGTAGACAAAAAGGGACATTTGTATTTGCATATCTATATAAGTCAGACTCAGGTTTATAAAAAAAATTGCTTAAGGGGGGCGGAGCCAAGCCAGCAAGCTGACAAGTCGTGCCTCAGATGAGCTCCTGCTGCATGGGCCACACACTCGACGACTACTCGGGCTACAGTGCTGGAAACCCCACGTAATGCAACTACATGGATGGGGGAAGCCTGTAGGTACCCGTGGATACCAAAATCGACACCCGGAACAACTAGGAACAGCTGCTGCATTTAGAGGCCTAAAGGAGGCAGTGGAGGGGAAGGACGGGCACTTTCCCCGTACAGCTACTAATCATAAGCGAGCAAACCACCCTTCCCCCCCCCCCCCCCGCTATGGACCGGTGGGGGTTAACCCGGTCCCCACTTGGGCAACAGCAACCACAGGCTCAGTGCACCATCAGTGAGCTCTGTGTAGCCGCACCGAAATCACAAGCCACAATCAAAATGGCCGACGCATCAGGGAAACAGCCTCAGACGAACTGGGAAGCCAAGTTTCTTGCTGACTGATAGAATCTGCATGGAATTCTGGAAGCGGATTGAAACCCGAGCATTGCAAGCACAGTCACCTGCAACCCATGACAAAGTCCACGACGGAAGACCCCATACATACCAGCCATCCAACATCTCCCACTACTCAAGGGGACGACGTCGTTCCTGTGACCGCACAATCTTCTTCCGAGCTGGGGGCTCACATGGAGGTAACTCTCCAACACCACCCATACACCCAGGGAGGCTGCCGAGACCTGATGATGGGGTCAATGGACATGTGGTAAGGGCTCCCGCTAAGGCCCCGGGCCGAAGATACACGGCACTCAAGCAACGGGAACCCAGGAGGTGCAAGGGAAGAATCGCAGCACGGAGGGTCAGCCGACCGGATGGTCAGAGCAGACATTCAAGAGAAGCAGGGCAGACCCAAAATCGTATGTGGGATCGAGGAGGATTCCCCACACAACCCGCTGGACTAGCTCCCATATATTATAGCACCATCACACCCTGTGGTGTAGGCCGAACACTCTTGTGGACTATTGCAATGCTCATAACCCTGGTTTATGGCAAGTAATTAAAAAATGTCACACTGACACTCCTAGAGGGTTTTAGGGCATCGCTATAAATTGATACATATACACACCTTAGTCTTAAAAGAGGAATAATTGTCTTAACACAGATTACCATAACTACTACTGTTATATTGGAACCTAGAATGTGGGCTGTGGACCAACTGGGCTTAGCGAGCTTGCTTACACACCCAGTGGCATTCTCAACAGGGCAACACGTGGGCAGTTGAGCCATAGCGTATTTACACATGGCATATGTGATTGGATGACATGTTAGACCTACTTACCCTATAATCTACCTGGTCCCCTGGACAGTTAACCCTCCGATGCCTAAGGGCTGGGCATACCAGCATAGCCAGCTACACTAACCTGTACAGTACTCTGATAGGGGCCTAGCTTGTTATCTCTAACCTAATGTCAGACTCTGTAGAACTAGCAAAAATTAAGACAAAAATTAAGTGAAATGTTCTCTTAATCACAGGGGCAGAACACCCACCACATATGCAACCCCAGGCTCAATTGCCCTTACTAACTATAACCAAGCTGTATCTACCTGTTTAAAAATGCATAATAATACTCAGTTGAAACTTGTAAAAAAGAGGATGTTATTCGCAGGAGTTCCAGCAGTGATATTGCTATCTTAATGTTTTACATACCATGTGAATTATGTGCATTAACTCCTTGCTTTACTTTCTGTATTATTTTACTATATGCCTCAATAAAAACAAAGATTGACCAAAAAAAAAAAAAAATTGCTTAATTAGCTCAAATAAATAAAAACCGTTGCACAGTTTTGTTCACCATGGCCGCAACTGCGTTAGCGTTACTCTGATAACATACGTCTCTGGTCCCACGCGCAAGCAATCCTCCCCTAGGATGTCAATTCATTTCCAGCACACCGGAACTCTTTTCTTATAGCGTTCCACTCAGTTTACAATGCACTATCCAGAAGAGTAATCACAGCAACTATGCCAAATGCAATGTAGATGCTGTGCTGGAGGGCAGGAGAACCATCAGGAGCCCGACTTTATCCAAAAAATTGATTGAAAGGTGAGGTGGGAGGGGGAGGGGGGGGGGAATTAAATTTACTTTTAAATCAGAAGAACTTTGTAAGTTTACTTAGCTGTTACATTTAACAAATATGAGTTTATGAGGTCTAGAAAAAGAAAAAATTACAGGCAGAAATAGATGCCAATCTATTGTGGACACGAGTTCCTTCATCATGGCTCCCTGTCAATCATCATTAGAAGCTCTAATCTTTGCACCTGCCAGTCAACAAGAGAATAGAGATGTGGAGAAAACAACCATATTTCCTTTTTTCTTATTTCAATGTAATTTGTGCCCAGAGTGAACTGAATTCAGATGTAAATTGCTTAATCTTTACTTTTATAAGAAAACTGAACAATATATGAAATAAGGTTACCACAAATTCTAGTGGATTTTCAATACTTTATTGAACAGTGTGATTTCTAAAAAGTGATGGTCATGTGAAACAAGTCTATGATCTATATATACATATAACCGAATGACCTAAACTCTTATTTCAATATAAATTACCACTATTTTTGAGCTAGTTTCGCAGCCTGGAGGCACATAATTAGAAGAGCTTAGGAGAGATTCATGAAAGCTGTGCTAAGTGTAGAGGGCCTTACGATATTAAAGTCAAGTGGCCATTTAAGTAAAAAGTTATTTTCCTTACTCGTCTCTTATCTTATTTGTGATACTCTTTGTTGATATTTTGTTTCGGGGAGCAATCAATCTTTGAGAACCCTGGAGCACAGAACTAACAGAGAGGCGATCAAACAGATCATTATACTGCCTGAAAGCGGTTTCTGTTTTCACGACGACACTCCCAAACTCAGTTTTCAGAGATATAGCTGTTGATTAAAAGAACATGCCAGGCACCATAACAACTTCATTTTAAGTCCCCGACAGGGTTCATAATACTGATGTTTTTCAAGCCGTTTTGTGAATGAAGATCTTTTGCCTGGCTTAGAGCATCAGCTGACTCCATCAGCCAATGAGTGGCGACCCTCGCCAAGTGTTACAGTTGTCTTTACCCTTACATACAGGAAAAAGGATACCCACAAAGTCAGGGTCCAAAAACTGTATTATTGGGCCTTAAAATGGTTGGATTTAAAGTATTACAAGAAAGAATCAAAGTCAGGAATAGCCAAGGTCAGGAATACAGAGATACGGATACACAAAAAACAAGCCAGGTCAGGATAATAGAAATATACAGGCTTTAAATAGGTTCACATGTGTTCTCATTGGTCCACGTCATCTCGGCGACTCCAAACAGCATGTGGTCGCCTAGATTATGCAGTCCCTGTACGAGCGTGACGTCACATTTTTACAATTTTATTTAAGGGCCTGAAGTTCAGCCTGCAAACCAGCAGAAGGAGTCGTTCGCAGGACCGAAGGTAAGTATTTTTCCTACTTTGGCCGCGCAGCATTAGGACAGGAGCAGTGCGGCCAAAGGAGGGGAGCGACGTGTTCTGAGCAGCAGAAGGACAGGGGGGCAGAGTGATCAGGAGCTGGATACTGGATCGTTAACTATTTGACCCCTAAAGGAAAGCAGTAATTCTGCTATAATCAGTGCTGCTATAATCCTTCGAAATTTCATGTGAAAGAGTGTGGTAAAATACCAAACTGTAGACATTATGGATCAGATGGCATGTCTGGCAATATAAAGTGAAATTACATAGGAGTGTATATTTGCCCAAAAGGTTTGGATCACAAAGCAGATCAACAAAGCAATTAAATCAATCTGCATAGGATTAAATAGACACTCCACTGCCCTTTTTTTTTTTTTTTTTTTTTTATCCCTGTTTAGTAGATATACTTTAATGAAAACATGCATGCATTTAATGCATTTTTTTAATTAGTGGCATATCTAAAAGCAGCTTGCAAAAGCTACAGATCTCTTGTAGCTGTCCAATCAGATGTGTCTGTCCAATCACAATCTTCCCGATACAGCTCAATGAGAAGTCTTTGCAAGACAGGTGCTCTGGGCAATTGCTGCCTCTTGAGTTTAGCTCCAATGAGCTAACCAAACCAGGAAGTAACAGATCAGGTTGTTTGATTGACAGCCAGGGGAAAGTAATAAGGTGAACGTGTAAAAATGCCAATTTCTATTGAAAGCTTCTCTTTATGCACAAAGAAAAAAAAATAGAGAGGACACACTCTTCACACATAAAGCACTTCAGCAAGCTAAAGTACTTTAGGGGTTTAGAGTGTCCCTGTAATAAGCAGACGTGGTATTTGGCTTTGGATTCCTCCACTGTCAGAGCCTTGATTGGTCAGGTAATATGGTAATGAGAAGTCTGCGGTATGATTCAGCATGGATGTTTTGCTAAATAGTTTGAGTGTGCAGTGTAACACCAGTATCCACGTAACGCTGGAATGGGAGCCACACCTAAACCTAAATATTGGGCTTGGTTTTATGGGGCTGAAATGTGGAACATATTCCCCAAGCTAAATAAACGGCTATTAAGAACATAAAGACGCCTGTTCAATTCCTCCAGGAATGCATGCCTTGACATTAATTTATTGGTAGGAGATACCAGACTGGCAACCAGCTTTATTTAATGACCTATAAACATACATAACATGCATTGCTGTCATTCCAAAAGGGGACATTATGTAAGGAGGGAGGATACAAAATAAATCATCTACTCTATGTCAGCTGGCCAGTCTGTCAATCCACAGTGACTTATTAAAGGAACACTACAGAGTCAAGAATACAAAAATGTATTCCAGACTCTATAGTCCTGGTAGAGCAGTTTAGGTTCTCTGCCCCACTCCAATCTCAGTAAAAAGGTGGTTTTACTCACCTTTTCTCCCACGCTGCACCAGTCTCGCTGCAGCCAGCCCCACCTGCATGGCTGAGTTAATCAATCTTCATAATCTCAGTCAATTCAATGTTTGCACATAGAAAAGCATAGGGAGGCAAGTGCACCAATCAGCATCTCCTCATAGAGATGCAATAAATCAATGTATCTCTATGGAGATCGTTCAGCGTCTTCCGGCAGAGCATGGAAGTACCACTAGAGGTGTTATTAGATACCAATGTAAACACTGCCAAAAAAACTACAGGAACAGGCTAAATCATGGGTTGCCAACCTGGGCCCTACCGCCCACCAGTGGGCGTTTTTTTTTTAGGATTCCAGGTGGGCGGTAGCAGAATCCTCCCTCCATCTAGAGAGATGAACACTTTATTCATCTCTCGTGCACTCAGTGGTAAGCAGGAAGTGCGAGGTTGCAGATGCGAGTGCATGAAAGCACGAGCGTGTGTGCCTGAACGCGCATGTGCGCCCATACCGCACGGGCGTATGCACGTACGAATTTGTGTGCTCGTGAACGAGTGTAACACGCGGGTAGAGGAAGGGGAGGAGTTGGAGTAGGTAGGGGGATACACGATAGCAGGGAGTGGAGTACTTGGAAAATAGGAGAAAGAAGGTGCAGAGTACTTGTAGAATAGGAGAAAGAAGGTGCAAAAATATAAAAAGGAAAAGGAGAGAATTTTGTTGGCTAATAATAATAAGTGGGCTACCTAGCTCAGCCTTCCTGCTGGGCATTGCTATAAGGAAGGTGAAAAAAATATAAAAAAGGAAAAAGGGGGGGAGGGGGTATTGAGGAGGGGAGCTGATGTACGGATCATATTATATCACCGAAAGAGGAGACCTTTGTTTGTTCCTTACAAAAATCAAACCAGATATCAAATATTTAGTCTCGCAGCATCAACCTCAAGGATCTCATTAATCACTAGTTAAAGGTAATTTCAATTTACTTTATTGTTTTCTCATTAAACTTTATAAAGTTAAAAACATTATAAGCATGCATAAAGTAGAAATAAAGGGGGCGGGGCTTAACCGCAGAGCAGTGAGGACGCTAGCCTTAACAGCTCCTGGCCAGGAAGCGAGAAAAATCTATATTTTGTCTACAAAACGGCAGAAAACTGAAACTAGACGGCCACCAAGCCACTGATGACATCGAGGGGAACAAAATGATACCTTACAACAGTTATTACAAGCGATGCACACCCGAAGTGTCTATGAGGCCTACAAGAGTGGCGAGCGCGGGAAAGGCAGTAACTCTCCTCTCGCCAAGACAAGAAGCGATTGTAACCCTGAGCCCGTGTCCCCCCCCCCCCTCTGGACCGGTGGGGGATATCCCGGTCTACCCACAAGCACTCCCCGAGCACAACAGAGAGACCCCAGCCTCGACACAAGGCCTGGAACTGCTAACCAGAGAAACTCCCAAAATGGCGGATGCTTCCATCACCTCCGACCCACAAGACGCATGGCTCGAAACGGAGCGCCGGCTGAATCTAATTTTCACCGCCTTTTGGGCGCGATGGGAGGCCCGCATAAAACCACCAGCACCCGTTGACATACCACGGGCTCCGACACAGGTGACCAAACGGAGGGAAGCAGAAACCCCTCCTCCCCTTAACCACACGTCTACAGGTAGCCAGCACAAGCAAGGAGTCTTCAGGGGGTCATGCCGCTGGAGCCCGGTGGAAAGCAGAGGCAGATCAAAGCCAGCCCAGTGGAAAGGTCGGAGGAAGCGCACAGCACCACAACGGCGCAGGCGACGACCCAAGACACAATCAACCCACGGCCCACAGGATTCAGGGAGACATATCCCCAAGCAGGGATGCCAATCCCGAGTTCTCACCACCCAGCGATTCAGACGACAGCGGGTAGGAGAAGCCAGAGAGCCTGCACAGACTGTGGGGAGCGGATTGTCTTTGCACAAAGCCACTCTGGGGGACGATGGAATTCCAGCAGCCGGCGTGGGCTAAGTGACTATCGAGACTTTTAAGCTAACTGCCCTACTCTTTTCTCACTAAGGACTTTTAACTGCAGCTGAACTCAGTTCGCATTCATTATTTTCATTTGTCGTTTACTGATTTGCTTTTCCCTAACCCTGTCTCAACACTGTAGTCTTTTACAGTATAGGCAGGGCCAGCCTGCAATGGGTTCACTGATCATTTGTCTTATTATTGCATTGCTCGATATTTGCTATTGGTAATTTGCCACCTTAGCTTAAGCTAACAGTTATCCAGCTGCCACATCCTGAATACTCACCTCGGCTAATCACACACAAGTTGTCAGTTAGTTTAACCTGTAATAATATAGTTGATTATTGTCTACTGACAAACGCTTGTTATGCCCTTTTTGCTAAGAGCCACTTGTTTTCTTTACCTTTACTCTCACATTGATGTTCTAACCACGTAGTCAAGCTCATCTTTTCCGCAATGTACAGCTAGACTAGGATACAAGCCTAACATAGTTAACTCTTGTACTTACTTGTAACGTCGGGACCTATATATTTCACTATATGTATCTGATTAAGCTTGTTATTAATAGGGGAAATCAGTATAAGCGCCTACGATATGTACTCACTATAACGAAACTGGTTTTCTTATCACTCATGTGCACTGTATAGTTTTCATCACTGTTCTTTCATGTTAAACAAAAAAAAAAAGTGCTGTACTGCTGACATTTCACAACCAACTTGATCCTAACCTCATTGTATTGAAAATTTCTTGCTTGAAAATGTCACTGTGTACTTGTTTACTAAACCATGCACTACAAAAATAAAGAATTAAAAAAAAGAAAAAAAAAGAAATAAAAAGATAAATGTACGTACATTTTTTTAAAAACACCCTCATTCTAAAAAATATTCAGCACTTACGTGAAAACTGATGGGCGGTAAGGACATTTTTCTATCAAGAAAGATGCATTAGTGGGTGGTAGATAGAAAAAGATTGACTACCCCTGGGCTATATAGACATCAGAACCACTACATTAAGCTGTAGTGGTTATGATGACTATAGTGTTTATTTATGTAACAAATCCCTTTAACCTCAGCCAACCTGTAGTGCAAATCATTCAAACTATATAATCCATCTCTCGCTTTCCCTCTCCCATTTCCATATTGGTCACAGATCGTTTGCCTATTTAGAAATCAAAGCCCTCTTTGTTATCACTGTAAGACCAATTGCACTATATTGCAACATAAATCCTCACCAGACTTCAGATTTCTCTTGAGCTGTGACATGCAATATTTATTTTATTTATTCATTTAATAGGGTAGATAAAGCAGTAACCTAACTGTGCATCCCTTCATTCCTGTTCAAATTATTTTACCATGCAGAATGCACCGCTAGCACATTTACTAATGGCAGTAAACACAACCTCATATACTTGTTTCTTTATGGAATGAATCACAGGTAATATTCAATAACAAAAAGGGCAGAGCAAGTGGTAACCAGTGACAGATTTATAGGAGTTTTGCTAGCCACAAACATTCACAACCTCATCTGTTCAATGCAACAGCAGAGCATAACTATTTCCAATGTATTTTGGGGTGTGGGTAGCCTGACTGAGAATACTGCTCAGTGTATTTAGGTAACAATAAAGTGGTGTGCAGTGCATACCACTCAGGCAAGGTGGTATGTAGGAAATATGAGGAGAAGAAATTAGCATATCTCCCAGGGAATGGAGGATAACATTGTGGGGAGTTGGAGTGAGTACACTGTTTAGATAGTACGGGTTATAGGATGTGAGGCGATCTGGAGTGAATACACTGCTCAGCTAGTGTGGGTTATAGGAGGTGTGAGTACACTGCTCAGGTAGTGTGGGTTATAGGAGGTGTGAGTACACTGCTCAGGTAGTGTGGGTTATAGGAGGTGTGAGTACACTGCTCAGCTAGTGTGGGTTATAGGAGGTGTGAGTACACTGCTCAGGTAGTGTGGGTTATAGGAGGTGTGAGTACACTGCTCAGGTAGTGTGGGTTATAGGAGGTGTGAGTACACTGCTCAGCTAGTGTGGGTTATAGGAGGTGCGAGTACGCTGCTCAGATAGTGTGGGTTATAGGAGGTGTGAGTACACTGCTCAGGTAGTGTGGGTTATAGGAGGTGTGAGTACACTGCTCAGCTAGTGTGGGTTATAGGAGGTGTGAGTACACTGCTCAGGTAGTGTGGGTTATAGGAGGTGTGAGTACACTGCTCAGGTAGTGTGGGTTATAGGAGGTGTGAGTACACTGCTCAGCTAGTGTGGGTTATAGGAGGTGTGAGTACACTGCTCAGCTAGTGTGGGTTATAGGAGGTGCGAGTACGCTGCTCAGATAGTGTGGGTTATAGGAGGTGTGAGTACGCTGCTCAGCTAGTGTGGGTTATAGGAGGTGTGAGTACACTGCTCAGGTAGTGTGGGTTATAGGAGGTGTGAGTACACTGCTCAGGTAGTGTGGGTTATAGGAGGTGTGAGTACACTGCTCAGCTAGTGTGGGTTATAGGAGGTGTGAGTACACTGCTCAGCTAGTGTGGGTTATAGGAGGTGTGAGTACACTGCTCAGGTAGTGTGGGTTATAGGAGGTGTGAGTACACTGCTCAGCTAGTGTGGGTTATAGGAGGTGTGAGTACGCTGCTCAGGTAGTGTGGGTTATAGGAGGTGTGAGTACACTGCTCAGGTAGTGTGGGTTATAGGAGGTGTGAGTACACTGCTCAGGTAGTGTGGGTTATAGGAGGTGTGAGTACGCTGCTCAGGTAGTGTGGGTTATAGGAGGTGTGAGTACGCTGCTCAGGTAGTGTGGGTTATAGGAGGTGTGAGTACACTGCTCAGGTAGTGTGGGTTACAGGAGGTGTGAGTACACTGCTCAGGTAGTGTGGGTTATAGGAGGTGTGAGTACACTACTCAGGTAGTGTGGGTTATAGGAGGTGTGAGTACGCTGCTCAGGTAGTGTGGGTTATAGGAGGTGAGAGTACGCTGCTCAGATAGTGTGGGTTATAGGAGGTGTGAGTACACTGCTCAGATAGTGTGGGTTATAGGAGGTGTGAGTACGCTGCTCAGATAGTGTGGGTTATAGGAGGTGTGAGTACGCTGCTCAGGTAGTGTGGGTTATAGGAGGTGTGAGTACGCTGCTCAGATAGTGTGGGTTATAGGAGGTGTGAGTACGCTGCTCAGATAGTGTGGGTTATAGGAGGTGTGAGTACGCTGCTCAGGTAGTGTGGGTTATAGGAGGTGTGAGTACACTGCTCAGGTAGTGTGGGTTATAGGAGGTGTGAGTACGCTGCTCAGATAGTGTGGGTTATAGGAGGTGTGAGTACGCTGCTCAGATAGTGTGGGTTATAGGAGGTGTGAGTACGCTGCTCAGATAGTGTGGGTTATAGGAGATGTGAGTACACTGCTCAGGTAGTGTGGGTTATAGGAGGTGTGAGTACGCTGCTCAGATAGTGTGGGTTATAGGAGGTGCGAGTACGCTGCTCAGATAGTGTGGGTTATAGGAGGTGTGAGTACGCTGCTCAGATAGTGTGGGTTATAGGAGGTGTGAGTACGCTGCTCAGATAGTGTGGGTTATAGGAGGTATGAATACACTGCTCAGGTAGTGTGGGTTATAGGAGGTGTGAGTACACTGCTCAGTTAGTGTGGGTTATAGGAGGTGTGAGTACGCTGCTCAGGTAGTGTGGGTTATAGGAGGTGTGAGTACGCTGCTCAGGTAGTGTGGGTTATAGGAGGCATGAGTACGCTGCTCAGGTAGTGTGGGTTATAGGAGGTGTGAGTACACTGCTCAGGTAGTGTGGGTTATAGGAGGTGTGAGTACGCTGCTCAGATAGTGTGGGTTATAGGAGGTATGAATACACTGCTCAGGTAGTGTGGGTTATAGGAGGTGTGAGTACACTGCTCAGTTAGTGTGGGTTATAGGAGGTGTGAGTACGCTGCTCAGGTAGTGTGGGTTATAGGAGGTGTGAGTACGCTGCTCAGGTAGTGTGGGTTATAGGAGGCATGAGTACGCTGCTCAGGTAGTGTGGGTTATAGGAGGTGTGAGTACACTGCTCAGGTAGTGTGGGTTATAGGAGGTGTGAGTACGCTGCTCAGATAGTGTGGGTTATAGGAGGTATGAATACACTGCTCAGGTAGTGTGGGTTATAGGAGGTGTGAGTACGCTGCTCAGATAGTGTGGGTTATAGGAGGTATGAATACACTGCTCAGGTAATGTGGGTTACAGGAGGAGTGAGTACACTGTTTAGGTAGTGTGGGTTACAGGAGGAGTGAGTATACTGCTCAGGTAGTGTGGGTTATAGGAGATGTGAGTTCACTACTCAGGTAGTGTGGGTTATAGGAGATGTGAGTACACTGCTCAGGTAGTGTGGGTTGTAGGAGATGTGAGTACACTGCTCAGCTAGTGTGGGTTATAGGAGGCATGAGTACACTGTTTAGGTAGTGTGGGTTATAGGAGGTGTGAGTACACTGTTCAGGTAATGTGGGTTACAGGAGGAGTGAGTATACTGCTCAGGTAGTGTGGGTTATAGGAGGTGTGAGTTCACTACTCAGGTAGTGTGGGTTATAGGAGATGTGAGTACACTGCTCAGGTAGTGTGGGTTATAGGAGGCATGAGTACACTGTTTAGGTAGTGTGGGTTATAGGAGGTGTGAGTACACTGTTCAGGTAATGTGGGTTACAGGAGGAGTGAGTATACTGCTCAGGTAGTGTGGGTTATAGGAGGTGTGAGTTCACTACTCAGGTAGTGTGGGTTATAGGAGGTGTGAGTTCACTACTCAGGTAGTGTGGGTTATAGGAGGTGTGAGTACGCTGCTCAGATAGTGTGGGTTATAGGAGGTGTGAGTACGCTGCTCAGATAGTGTGGGTTATAGGAGGTGTGAGTACACTGCTCAGGTAGTGTGGGTTATAGGAGGTGTGAGTACGCTGCTCAGATAGTGTGGGTTATAGGAGGTATGAATACACTGCTCAGGTAGTGTGGGTTATAGGAGGTGTGAGTACGCTGCTCAGATAGTGTGGGTTATAGGAGGTATGAATACACTGCTCAGGTAATGTGGGTTACAGGAGGAGTGAGTACACTGTTTAGGTAGTGTGGGTTACAGGAGGAGTGAGTATACTGCTCAGGTAGTGTGGGTTATAGGAGATGTGAGTTCACTACTCAGGTAGTGTGGGTTATAGGAGATGTGAGTACACTGCTCAGCTAGTGTGGGTTGTAGGAGATGTGAGTACACTGCTCAGCTAGTGTGGGTTATAGGAGGCATGAGTACACTGTTTAGGTAGTGTGGGTTATAGGAGGTGTGAGTACACTGTTCAGGTAATGTGGGTTACAGGAGGAGTGAGTATACTGCTCAGGTAGTGTGGGTTATAGGAGGTGTGAGTTCACTACTCAGGTAGTGTGGGTTATAGGAGATGTGAGTACACTGCTCAGGTAGTGTGGGTTATAGGAGGCATGAGTACACTGTTTAGGTAGTGTGGGTTATAGGAGGTGTGAGTACACTGTTCAGGTAATGTGGGTTACAGGAGGAGTGAGTATACTGCTCAGGTAGTGTGGGTTATAGGAGGTGTGAGTTCACTACTCAGGTAGTGTGGGTTATAGGAGGTGTGAGTTCACTACTCAGGTAGTGTGGGTTATAGGAGATGTGAGTACACTGCTCAGGTAGTGTGGGTTATAGGAGGCATGAGTACACTGTTTAGGTAGTGTGGGTTATAGGAGGTGTGAGTACACTGTTCAGGTAATGTGGGTTACAGGAGGAGTGAGTATACTGCTCAGGTAGTGTGGGTTATAGGAGGTGTGAGTTCACTACTCAGGTAGTGTGGGTTATAGGAGGTGTGAGTTCACTACTCAGGTAGTGTGGGTTATAGGAGATGTGAGTACACTGCTCAGGTAGTGTGGGTTATAGGAGGCATGAGTACACTGTTTAGGTAGTGTGGGTTATAGGAGGTGTGAGTACACTGCTCAGGTAGTGTGGGTTATAGGAGGCATGAGTACACTCCTAGGTGGTGTTCCAAACCGGCCAGACCCTCTATGCCATGACCTATACACTGTCTAGCATTTTACGGGGACAACTGGTGTAACAGACCCCCTTGGGGGTAACGGGGGAATATAGCAGACCCACACCTAGACAAACCTAGGACCAACTAAAGAAATGTAGGACTCCCCATGAGCCTGGCCACGAGACATTAGAGGCTAGCCTCTATGAAGCAGGGAATGATGCAGGCACTGGCCTGGACTGATGACCCGGGACACATGGCCTGAACTCCCTAACTAACAATGCCCACTACGACGAGGATAGTCAATAGACAGCTACATACAATCAGATACTACCACGTGTATGCTATTAACTTGATACTTGCGCAAGTCTACAAGTTACAATGCCTATTACAATACTGTACTTTAATGTTATGTTACTCTTTAAATGTTATTTCTGCCTTGTTACAAATCCGAATTGGAGCCCATATAGCCACCCATTTGGAAGTTTCTACTCCCAACCCCCACGGTACGACCAGAGTACCAGACCGATACGGTCTTTGTATATAGCCCCGACAGCCGCCCTGCCCTATCCCCCTCTCCCTCAGCCCTACACCCCAACACAACCGTCACAAGCCAAAACCGCCTGTAAGGACGGAAAGGAGGACTACTATTAAAAAAAAAAAAAAAAAAAACACACCATAGTGCAACATCCCTACAATGATTATCTACTCACACAACACCAAAGGCCTTAACACGCCACACAAACCACGCATACTGCTAGATGACCTGAAACACACCAAAGCAGATATAGCTTGCATACAAGAAACACACTTCGTCACCAACCGCACCCCTACATTTGCCACCAAAGACTTCCCCACACAATACCATGCCACGCATTCATCCAAATCCAGAGGGGTCTCCATCCTTCTGCACAAGTCCCTAACGGTGGAAACGCTCCACATCACAAAAGACAGCCAAGGCAGATATAGGATCCTGCACTGCATAATCAACACCCAACCCTTTATACTAGTATGCCTATACAGCCCAAACGACCAACAGCGTAATTTTCTACACAAAGTCCTTACCAAATTACCAGCTGGCCCAACAACCCCCACGATCATATGTGGGGACTTCAACCACACCATGGACTCCCGCATAGACTCAAAAACCCCTAGCAACTCTGTTAGGCACCTCAAGCTCAAATCCCATAACACAGCTTTCACGAAACTCATCCAGGACTTCGGTCTGTACGACACCTGGAGGACCAACCACCCAAGTGAACGAGAGTACACCTTTTTCTCCCACGTCCACAAAATGTATTCCAGAATCGACCACATCCTTATATCAGGCTCTTTACTTCCGCAGGTCGATGACTGTTCAATAGGGAATATAGTGTGGTCGGACCATGCGTCGGTAACTATGACCCTACATGACCACTACCAACACAGAGGACGGCCTCCGTGGCGCCTCAACGATACGCTCCTGCACGATACAACATTTACGGCAACACTAACACAACACATGCAAGACTACTTCCAATGCAACGTCGGATCCGAGGCCTCCACTGCCTCCATCTGGCAGGCCCATAAAACGGTCGTGAGAGGCTTACTGATTAGCCTGGAATCTTTCCTCAAGCGACAACGCAACATGGAACATTCAGATCTACTAAGAAGACTACGAGACATGACAAACGCACACCTCCTAAACCCATCTGACACACACGCCGAAACCATCAAAAATATTACCACCCAAATTAACACTCTGGCTCTGGAGAAAACAGCCCACATTCTCACGAAACTAAAACTGAAGACATACACCCAAGGAAACAGAGCAGGGAAACACCTAGCCACACTACTCAGGCAAAAGCAGGCCAACTCCAAAATCCCATATATTCTCACATCCTTAGGGGAAAAGACTCATAATCCACAACACATAAACGACAACATGGCTGACTATTACCACTCCCTTTACAACCTCAACACGGACCCAACACTACACCAACTCACCACACAGGAGCTTTTTGCAACCTATAGTGCTACCCAAACTAACGACTACACAACAAAGCGCCATCCAAAACCCGATTACCACACAAGAAATACTAGACACAATTCGATCCCTTCCGCCCGGGAAATCACCAGTGTTCATCAGTGTCAAAACCTACGGCCCATCTCTCTGTTAAACACAGACATCAAACTCATTGCCAAAAATTTCTCCAATAGGCTAGCGCCCATCATCCCCACAATCATCGGGGAGGACCAAGTGGGGTTTGAGGGGGGCAGACAAGGAGCTGACGGCACACGAAAACTCTAAATCTACTATACGGGATGCAAGAAAAAAAGGCCCCTAGCATCCTCCTATCCCTGGATGCGGAGAAGGCCTTCGATAGGCTCCACTGGCCATTTCTGATAGCAGTTCCACGGAAATTCGATTTCCCGCCCCAATTTCTATCGTTAATCACAGCATTATATTCCACACCGACAGCCAGAGTTGTGAACGGGGGATTCATGTCTAAAATGTTCACCATTTCCAATGGCTCCAGACAAGGCTGCCCACTCTCTCCACTACTCTACATAATAGCTCTAGAACCCTTAACACAGCGAATACGCGACGACCCAAACGTCCATGGGATCCAGGCCAAGGGCCGAGAATATAAGCTAACCCTGTTTGCGGACGACATCCTTCTATCCCTAGAACAACCACGCATATCTCTGCCTAATTTCCACATGATCCTGTCCCAATACAGCAAATGTTCATACTACAAGTTAAACATTGCAAAGACCCGCGCCCTAGGCATCAATGTCCTGGCCCACGACCTGACGGCCCTAAAAGTTAACTTTGATTATGACTGGAGACGTGACCACATAAAGTTCCTAGGGGTAAAGTTCACAACTACACCAAACACACTCTTTAAGGCAAACTACGCTAAACTGCTCAACGAAGTCAAATCCATTCTACAAGGGTGGAAAGGGAAGTACATCTCATGGTCAGGCCGAATAGCCTCAGTAAAAATGGTAGTCCTACCGAAGATACAATACTTATTCTGCACACTCCCACTTAAACTACCCACGAAGTACCTACCGGACCTACAAAACCTCCTGAACGCCCATGTATGGGAAAACATGAAACCGAGAGTAGCCAGATCCACGATGTACCAATCATTCGCCCAAGGAGGAATGGGAATGCCTGATGTGGCGGGATACTACCGTGCAGCTCAAATAACTCCACTGGTCGCAGCATCTTACCGAAAAGACCCGATGGCATGGGTCACTCTAGAAAAAAACTATGCGCATGATCTCTCCTTGCCACTACTGTCCTGGCTGCCGAAAACGCACAGACCGAAACACTCAGAATTACTACCAACTACTGCACTAACTCTCTCGATCTGGGACAGATATAGGAAAAGATTGGGTGAAACAACACTGCTCACGCCTGCACTCCCGCTCGAAGCACTTCGAATACTCATACCTGATTGTAACTATAAACTTTGGCACAGACATGGAGTAACCACAATGTCACAACTAATAAACGTCCAACACCTCAAAAAACTCTCTGATCTTCTAACAGAATTTGAGTTATCCAACACGGCCGCCTTCTCCTACAGGCAACTGCACTCTTGGTTCGTTCTCCAACCAACACTACAAACAGCAAAACCCCAGAATGAACACTGGAAAACAGTGACAGATATCTGCATGAGAACCAAACCAGCCATAAAACTTATATCTACAGTCTATGCCTCCGAACACACCCAACCCCAAAAGCAACCTCCATCCTTCAAACTAACATGGGAAAAAGACAGTGGAATGACATCTTCAAAGCCCACAAACATCTGACGCTTTGCACAACCCACCTAGAACTATCCCGAAAGATACTCTACCGATGGTACTTAGTCCCAACGCGGCATAAGCACAGTTACCCTGACATGCCGGATGTCTGCTGGAGGTGCCAAGCGGCCCAAGGAACCATGATACATATCTGGTGGCACTGCCCGAAGCTTACTCGATACTGGCAGCAAGTGTCTGATCTGGCAACACAATGCACAAACGTACGACTACCCCAACTACCGGAAACGTTCCTACTGCTTCTACTCCCGAATATCCCACAAAAAAGCCCTAGGTACCTACGGTACCACATCATAATTGCGGCCCTCGCAGTTATCAGCAGGCAGTGGAAACAAACATCTAGTCCCCATATCGAACAATGTATTGACGTGATTGAAACTACTAAACACTATGAGACTATGGCGCGTAAAACAAGACCAACAGCCACCTACTGGCCCACATCATGGGAATGCTGGGACAACACAAACCTGAACAGAAACAAAACGAACAGAAACAAAACGAACAGAAACAAAACGCAACACACATAACTGACGGAAACCAAAACCTCCTTGACTGGAGACACAACTATACATGAAAATGAGGTCACCTTTACAACACCTCCCAACAAATACTGCACCCGCACCCCACCCGACCCCCTACCTCTTGACCACCCTCTCCCCCCCTCCCTCACCACCCTCCTTGACCTAACCGCCCACACCCCACAATAAACCAAACAGCGGGAGCAATACACTATCTCAATGTCACTTCGAGACATACCCCACACACCCAACATCCAGAAAACAAGAAAGAAGGCGGGCTCCGGGTAGAGCATGATCATAGGTCACGCTTTGAAACAACCATTAATGTATGTAAACTGTGAATTACCAACAAATTGTAAGCATCGAAATGTTAATGACCTGAAACTTGTGCGATTGATCGTCAATGCTACCTCCCCTATTCCCCCCCTTTTTTCTTCTGTACCCCCCCCACCCCCACCCCCACGACTGAAGTCGAAGAAAACGAAAAATAAAAATTGTCAAATTAAAAAAAAAAAAAGAAAGAATTTAAAAAAAAAAAAGCATGGAAGATGTAGTCCAAAACATCTGGAGTGCCGAAGGTGGTCTACCCCTGGACTAGACCCTGCAGGAGCAGATGCATAGTGCTAAAATGGTAGACCAGTCATAGAATAAAGTTAGCTATCACACCCACCTGTGCAGCATACTGAGGATACGTGACATTTCTATACTCTACATACATCCTATAAATGCCGCCAGACTGTTTTAAGGAGCGCCAAATGAAGATGTAGAATTTTCAAGAAAAGATCAACCCCAGAGGCTAAGCTCATTCCGGTTTGATTTACGTTCACCCCATCCCCTCCCCTCCCCCTAAAAAATATGAAGAGACTAAGGCAACATTGAGATTGAATTGTTTGTTTTAGTGCCTCTGGGACCTGCAGAACAGGATGGCGGAACGTCACCTGTTTCAGCTCCCCGAGGCATCCTTAATATGCATATTTACCTGGTCAGCAAACAACAGAAACTAGGGATACAGAAACATAACTGATGGCCATGGTTTATTATTACAATGTCTTCTTCAAAAAACAGGAATTCAATATACAGCATTGAAATGACCCCTGAAAACAAGACTTCATACATTTCAAATACTGCCACTTTGTTTCAGATTCTGCGTTACCGCAGAATGCATTTAGACAGACTGATGGATAGATTTAAAACACCAACATGCAGACCCAGGCAACTATTTTAAAACCTACTTTTCACTTACAAGTAGGCTCTATCACCATGGCTCAAAAGTTATTGTTTCTTTTTTCAAACACATATTGAAGACTAACATTTTCAAACAAGATATTTTCATTTTAAAAAAACTATACTTGCTGGAGTCCCCCTGAAACTATGCCTCCATTCAGTGTTAAATTATTTTTGCGCAGTTTGAGGTTCTCTGGCCACACACAGCCCAGCCACCACTGGAGGTATGACCAAGGCAGTGATTACGCGCTTCCTTAGTCATACCAAATCATCCGTTATCTGTGGCTGTGATAGGCTGAAAGTGCTCAACGTATCTGTCAAGCAGCTGCCAAGAGAATCCCAGGGGGATAACCAATATGGTTCACAAACTGACAAACTAATCAAAGGTAAGAAAACAAGAAAAACAGGAATTAAGACCTGGTAACAAGACAGGGGCATGGGCCTGGAACAAACCAGCACACCAGACATCATGCCCTGAAGCTATAATAATTCTAACTCAGAAGGACCAGCAATGGCTATGTGTGAAAAGACATCTTTAATATGTTCTTTGCTTTACCACTGAATAAATGCGCTAAATACTGCGAAGTATAGAATACGGAAACACCCAATGGTTAGGTAGTGTTTGGTGGGTGTGCTTTTCATTGGACTGAATGAGCACCGCCGCCTGCTGGTTGGTCCTGTAAGTAGTAAAGTTCATGGGCAGGAACTGGTGGAACGATATTATCATGCCAATCACTGGTGATGTACACCTATCATCAGAGGCCGATCTTTCAGCTCAAACTGATATCTTCTCTGTTCATCCCAAGCTGCCTATCCCTGTGGAAATGGCAATGTTCGTTTAGTCAAACTGAATGGACAAACGAATTTAAGAAGTATCATCATAGCTGTCCATCTCTGGTCTGTATATTAAGGTTTCTAAATTATTCCCAGGACGTAAACACATCCTTTACTGCCTCTTTAAGCCCGTGCAATGCACAGGTGGATGCACCTGTGGTCATGTGACTAGTGGGAAGGGGATAACACAAATCCCAACGTAAAACACTTGCGATTTAGACTATAGTTCCTTACGATAGCATAGTCTGGGTCACAAGCATTCAACATTGGGATTTGTGTATAGTAACATGTACTATAAATTTGTGTGTTATTTGTAGTTAAAATCTGGGTCATCATTCCTGCTAATATGACTCTTATTCATACCTCTAATTAAAAAGTATCTGTGAATTGTTTCTCTCGGTTGCAGTGCCCCAGGCTACCAGAACATGATGGCATCTGTGTCACGCAAGAAATGGGAGTGCCGGGCCTGCAGCATTATCCTGACCTTTAATCACAGGGTTTTAAAGGTGTACCCTAAGATCACAAAAGCGACAGCACCAGAACCAAACACCCACAGTTAACCCCTCGGTGGCCAGATAATCTATACATCAATACAAATAGCAAGACTTAAGGGAAAGATATAAACAAATAACGAGAAAAAAAGATTTGTTAATAAAAATAACAGGGTGGGTTCTGTTGCGTCATTTTTTTTTTTCATTTTAAAAGAACGCAATGTTCACTAATGGATGTCTTACAGAGTTATTCTCCAACGTTAGAATTCCAAGTAAATTCTAAGTGAATTTCAAACTTAAGGCCAGAGTAGCCGAACGAAAGCATAACCGACTACAGAATGTATCTAGTTTGGATACTGTGACTTTAAATTTAAATTCACATTGAATTCCCTTTAACTTCTCACTTTAACCCTGTAAATGTTTTAATACTCCAAGTCACAGAGGAGCATCATGTTAGTGGCAGTATAAAACTAGTTATATGGTTATGGCTTGATTACCGTATTTTAAGGTATTGTCTGAACCAGTAGGCGTCTTTTCGACTCTTTGAGCTACATTTTACAACTGGGATGTAAACTCATCGCAGCGTGTCGTAAAGTGAACGAGCAGTCAATACTGCCACTCACGGCTTTCAATGAACAGCTCACAATTGTTCTTTAATAAAGTAAATATTCTTGTAATGCCTTGCCAATAAGTAATTTTAAAAAGGAGTTCCTCTGACGACCTTTTTATGAACACTATGATTCTGTAATTAGACCCTGGAGCAATAGAATGGGAGCAATAGAATGGGAGCAATAGAATGGGAGCAAGTGACCGATCAGTTATTTCCGCATATTACCTAATTTGCAGTAGCAGACTGTGCACCTGTAGATCTAGGCTGTCAGCCCACCTGCTGCATGACAGGTGTAGCTCGGGAAAGTTTGGAATGTCATGGTGTAATGCAATGTGCATGCCCTAACATGCGTGGCAAAAAGCGGTTTTACGGTGTGGGTGCGCGGAGAACAATGGCCCGTGTTACTGGAGGTGTCAAGTGCTCTTTAACTTCTATCTTACAAAAGCAGAAAACTGGCTCATCAGCATTTATGTGGCTACGATGTGACATGGAAAATATCTAATTGGTTTGTAGCTATGTGTAAGCCGTGGCAGGCTGGCTTTAGACAAACTGAACAAAATATAAATAAACATAAATAAAACTTGTATAAACTACTTCCACACTTCTGAAGGCTGCGTAATTAATCATTTTTTTCAATTGCCCATTACCGGAAACAAGTTTTTGCAACATATGATATGTTAGAGCAGAGATGGCTAACTTTACAGTTAGCAGAGCTTCATGGGAAATTTAGTTCAGAAACATCTGGTTGCCAGGTTTAGCCATCTCAGTTTTAAATGCAACCTCTTACCATATGTATTTCCACTTGTAAAACTACATGTCCCACGATTCTCCTCTAAATCCCTAGTTTATTAACAGCTAGAGGGGGCAACGGAGCAAGAATGAGAGTTGGTCAGATAAATTTTTAACCTCATACAGCATAAACACCATCTATATACAATGTGCTACACAAATTGCTAGCAAATGCATAATTTTAAAATGTATTCATTTTAACACACATGGTGCCCAGGGCTGATCCCTGCACTCCATCGTCACTCGATTTGGAACATAGATGCTCTGGTGTTGGCAAGAAATTCACTGACAGGTGAGAGGAAATCCCATTAGATTGTGATTTTGGTCAAAGTAAATGGCAAAGTAAAAACTGATTAATTACAATGGGAGGTATTTCAAGGACTGGTTAAATGTTTTTTACTGTATGCAAAAACACACAGATAAGTAGAGAACTCGCAACTGGCATATAGACCACGCGTTACGCCCAATTAGGGACAATTAAGGCTCTTCAGAAACATCAAATAAAGCAGACAATCTGCTAAACTGGGTAGGAGAAAGGCTCTGCTAAATGTAAGTAAAGCTTATTAACCATCTAAACCCTGTGATCATTAGTAGATTAGAGTATAAAGCCAGATACTTGTGTCTAGGACAACGCAAACAATTGTTAGGAAAGGAAAGGGAGTGACATGTTAACAGACTGGTTGGGGTAGTTTACTCCTTGCAATTAACACCGAAGTCTGCAAACTGGAGTTTCGGGTAGATAAAATGGGAAATAAACGGCTTATCTTATGATCATTTCTCTCTTAATTTTTTTTTTTTGTTTTGAAGCTGGAACGTGACTAATGATGAAATAGTGAGGTTACAAACAATAAGTGCTCACTGAGGGGCGTAACAAGGGCTGGTTGCAGTACTATACATTCACCGCCCCTGTCAAAGGGAATATCACCAGGATTAAAGAGCACACAGGCTAATCTAAAAGCACAATTAAGATCCATTTATCTTTATTTCCATTAGAATTGTTTTGTAGAAAATGCACTTTTTAGTCCAATTAGTTTTATATATTTAGAGTGGTTAAGAGTCGTTTGAATGGCCTAAAAAACCTTATTAATAATTCCTAGTTTTATATACATAGCAAATATATTATATATGACGAAGTAAAGCATGAGCTAAGAGTCAAGTATTAACTCTGTTAGCGCTATATAAATGAAATATACGCTGTAACGTGCTAAGTAACCTGTAATGTGCTAAGTGCTGTTGGCGCTATAATATACATATACTGTATACCTTCTGCACTTACTGTACATCCTTCTAATGTAAAGTAATCTGTAACGTGTACAACTGTCGGAACTATATAAATACTATATACGTACACTGGATACCTTCAGCTCTTACGGTACCTCTCTCTACTGCAATGCAACCTGTAAAGTGCCAAGCACACCTGTTAGCGATGTATAAATAAAATACACATACACTAAATACAATGCCTCTCATCTTTTGTAATGTAAACCTAGATCAATACATACACTATACAAAGGAAAAATTCTAAGTAAAACTCCAAATTCAATTATAAAAAAAAAAATTAAAACAAATAGTAAAAGGTACATTACATTCAGTTTAAGGGAAGCTATAGTGCCAGGAAAACAAAGTTATAGCTCCCTATATTGCCAATCACCTGGTTCCAGAGCAGAAAAGTGGCCTAACCAACCAGAAGTCCCTCTAGTGGCTGTCTGCTAGACAGCCTCTAGAGGTGGAATTAACCCTCCAAGGCAGTTATTGAAGTTTATCAAAACCTGCAATAATTACCACTACCGGGTTAAGGGACCTGGGACACTGCACCCAGGCCACTTTAATGAGCTGAAGTGGTCTGGGTGCCTGTAGTGTCCCTTTAAGTATAATGAGCAATTGAAAGGTGAACTGCCACTTCCCAGAATTTTAATATTATGTTAACATATCCTTTATATTGAATAAATATGCATTTATGAGGTGTGAAATATAAAATTAAACGTAGAACAAATAAACACATTATTATTCTACTACTGGGTGTCTCCATCCTGGGAGCATACAGGCAAGTGGAGAAATTAAAAAAACGTTTATGTTTGTAGACCTCTTGGCTGTGCCTGGACTGAAATTGCTTTTAAAGGGGGGCGGGGCCGGGCCGCCTGGCTGCACGGTCGCAGGCAAACGAAGCTCCTGCTACACGACTCCCTAAAACGATTAAAAAGCTATATATTTCGGCCACAAACCGACCGACAACTACACTGCCCAAAGCGGAAGGCCGGCTGAAACCAGGGAGAGGCTGGCTTCTCAAGCTGCAGTCCCCTGGAGGAGGAGACTTCGAGGTCCCATCTGGGGCCTTCTCCGGCAGTGAGTGGGGCGGACGGCCGCCGCCCCACTGTCCTGCAATACAGCGCCTAGCCTGGAGCAGGAACCTGGGCGGACTCGGCCCTGTTTCCCCCCCCTTGGACTGGGGGGGGTGATCCCGGTCCCCACCCGGAGACCGGACCACTGGAGCTCAAAGGTGCCGCATCCACACTAGAGGGCCCGGCTGCATCACCTAAGATGGCGGCTGCCGCGTGCGCCGGAGTCCTCAGAGGGGCCTACCTCTCGGCGGAGCTCAAAATCCTCGGCGAGACGGGTAAGCCCGGGTACATGGGATCAGAGGAGCTGGTGGCTCTACCTTATCGATGCCCAACAGGCAATATCACACGCCACAATATCAGCGAGCAGCAGCGGCGGCCTAAGCGGAAGCCTGCCACAAGCGACACACACAGCCACCCACTGCCCGACCCACAGCAAAGGCCAACAACCCAGCGACAGCCCGGGAAAACGGCGGAGAATAGAACGGCCCTATTACCGGTACAGAACGGCGACACTACAACCTCAGCCGAGGCAAAGAGATGGAGAGCAACCATACCCCTACTTCAAAATCCACCGCATCAACTCCCATCAGGCCGAGAGATCGACCACACCGAACCCCCACCGCAAGACTCTGATAACTGGCCACATTGTGATCTGCTGGCGACAAGAAACTGGATGACCACAGGACTCTAGGCGCAAAGCTAGGCCCCTGCAGCCGGTGGACTCCCTCTGGGTGGTAATACCCCCATCTATTCTGTAACTATAACTGCCTGCAAAGCTGAGTCCCAATGCATATATGTGCAATCTGTTTTCAACTAGACTAAATTTAATTTTTTGTCACTATCTAGAGTCGGCAGGAATTGTTTTTGCTTATGTGTGAATGCTAGATCAGGCTGACTGCAAATGTACATCTTGCATAATATAACTCACAAGCGTCTGACATATCTAGTTAACTTGAAAATGGCACACACACGTAGTTAAACTGGAAACCTGCATATAATTACATGGTTATCAGTAGCCAACACTGCATATTCTATCATACCCTGGAATACAAACTACTGTATTATCTATAGCATGTCATCCCTACATAGATCAGCAGTTACTGTAAAACATGTATATCTATCACTTATGCATAGTCAAGCAAAACCAGATCAACGTTTAGACTTTAAAGCGAGGACACTCTACGTAAATATCAAGCTACTTTTATTAATCGATTGTTATCTTTATGTAATTTCAAACCAAAAAAGAAGTGCTTTGTCTATCTATTACCCACTGTAACTATTGTTTTGAACTCAACGTATGGAATGCCGTCGGGGTACCATATGTAAGCTTGTAACCAGCATAAGCACTGCAAAAATAAAGAATTAAAAAAAAAAAGAAATTGCTTTTAAAAGGATATCTGTCACGAAAAATAGATAGATTGTGTGATATTTTCAAAGAGCCTGCGATTCTATCTATACATTGTGCTAGACATTTTTCTTGCAAATGTACAGTTTGGGAGAAACACCTATTTTAAAATATTTTTTATTCTCCCAGCTACCAGTCAACTCTTAAGCATAGACTCTATCTATACTGAAGAATTGACTGACAAGAGAGAGCAAAAAAGACCTCCCACAGGGAGCTGCTTGCTCTGGCAAGAGAGTATAGGAACGAAGTGACATGTTATAACAATATTCGTTTAAAATAAAATAGAGCATCACACAAAAAAGTGTTAAACGTGTGTAATGGGTAATTTTCAATGTTTTACCACACCTGAAATCTGTCACTCAGTATAGAAAAACTCAGTATATAAAAAAAAAAAAAAAAGATCCATAAAAGCTCCACAGCAAGGAAATAATTTGATTTGGGAAATATTAAAAAGAGCATGGGTGCAAAGAAGTAAAATATAAGAAGATATAATTAAAATTGAAAAAAAAAAAACTAACATTAAAATGTTTTGTTTTTTCTTCTTGCAGTTTGGGAAATAGATGTCATAATTAAAGGACCACTATAGGCACCCAGACCACTTCAGTTTAATGAAGTGGTCTGGGTGCCAGGTCCATCTAGGTTTAACTCTTTTTGCTGTAAATATAGCAGTTTCAGAGAAACTGCTATGTTTACCTATGGGTTAATCCAGCCTTTAGGGGCTGTCTCATTGACAGCCGCTAGAGGCGCTTCCATGCTTCTCAAGACGCCAGCGTCCATAGGAAAGCATTGAGAATGCCGCGCATGCGCATTCAGCCGGTGACGTCAGAAGAGGGAGGAGAGTCCCGGCGCCGAGGGAACCCGGCGGGGGAAAAAGGTAAGGTATTAACCCCTTCCTCCGTCTTCAGCGCCACGGGAGTGGGACGCCACAGGGGGGGGCACCCTCAGGGCACTATAGTGCCAGGAAAACTAATATGTTTTCTTCGCACTATAGTGGTCCTTTAAGATAACACATTGCTTTACTTCCACTGGTTTATCAATGCAGTATCTGCCCAACCAATGGCATCTCAGATATGTCATAGCCCTGAACTAGCCAATACACAAGCAATAAATGATATGGAGCATCCAGACCAATTGGTAGCCTGTGCGGTTAATTCAATAAAGAGTGAGCTGTACCCTTCAGGGATAAGGAACCTTTGGCTCTCCAGCAGATGCGGTGGGCTACATTCCCCATAAAGCTCTTACACCCATAATGCTGGCAAAGCATCATGGGAAGTGTAGTCCAAAACATCTGGAGTACCGAAGGTATACACCATAAAATCTAAACTGGATCAACAGACAACTATCCCAGCCCTTCCATATCAGAAATGGCACGAGACAGGGGTGCCCCCTCTCTCCTCTACTCTTTGTCCTAGTAATGGAGCCCTTCCTGCAGGGCATCAGAGACAATCCAAATATACAGGGAATACGAATAAATAACGGGGAACACAAATTGGCAGCTTTTGCCGACGACCTCCTGTTCTCCATCGCAAAACCCACGACTTCCCTACCAGCCCTAATCCGAGACATTAATGGGTACGCAACCGTATCCAACTTCAAGGTAAATTTCACGAAGAGTGAGATTCTACCACTCAAGCTGAACCAAGAGACGAAAAACTCCTTGCAGGGAGAATTCCAGTTCCGCTGGGCAGATGAGGCAGAACTCTTATCAACCACCCACACAATCTCCACCCAACCATAACCCTGACACTACGCACATGGCAGCAGATTAGACCGCTGCCAGATATCTCACCACACCCATCCCCTTTATACCCACTAACCTACAACCCGCTATTTCGACCTGGTATGAATCCATCTACGTTCAAAAATATACACTCATTTAGCTACCTTAGGCTGGGAACCTTACTCAACGCCCAAGGGATCAAACCACCAGAGGAGATCATACCCGACACAATAGCCACACATCTATTACGCTTCAACGTTAATCAGCTAACACACTTCATATCAACCACACCACTCCTCCGCGGAGCAACAAGAGACTTATCCACGTTTGAAAGCATGTGCAATAGCGTAGGCCTCAAATCGAAACACATCTTAAAACTCTATAATCTACTTCAGAACAACACATGTCACCCTAGTCCCCCATTCCTAGCTCAATGGGAACTCAACATTTCCTTCTCCGGCTCCGAATGCAAAGGCATCTTTACGAACATATTCCACTCCTCAATCAGCAATGCCACACACGAACACAACTACAAACGCATAGCTAGATGGCATTATACACCATCACACTTAAGCCGCTTATTCCCTAACCTCCCGGACTCCTGTTGGAGGTGCCACCAACCAGGAGGCACCCCGGGACATATCTGGTGGCAATGCCCAGTCATCCAAACATACTGGCAAAGGATCATGACCTTGATCTCGGGGATAACGAAAACTAACCTCCCCCTGTCACCCAAAGTATCCTTATTTCTCATATACTCACAACTGATGGCCAAACCCCAGAAAACGCTAATCAACCACCTAATCACCGCAGCCAATATGCTTATCCCGATTTACTGGAACAAACAATCACATCCGACAATAAGGCAATGGATTCAAAAAGTGGAATCTATTAGATTAATGGAAGAGCTACATCTCTCACTGACCCACTCATACTCTAAATACACAACATGCTGGTCGCAATGGCTAACCTTTATGAGCACATACTCACCCACCCATACTGACCCCACATAAGGGCAGGAACACACCCCATCCAAACCGCATTACCACCCTGCTACAAGAACACACCTGACGACCGAAGAGCACCCGACAACCGGACCTGTAGAAGTAATTAGACGCACCCACCTGAACACATACAGGAACACCCTACTACACTCTGTATAACATGGGACACACTTATCTCCCCATACTCCCTTTGTCTGCCTAAGCTCCAGCTAATTTACTAAAGTTTCAAGAACCTAGACCATTAGCTGGTGAATGATGAATATGCATGTCTTCACCTGACATTATCCTAGTAAATGTGATATGTGCAAACCTAATATATTGCGCTACTGTTATGTTATGCCTACAAATTAGAGCCTGGTGACGCTATTGTAGCGATACAGGCACTGTTGTACCTACTTACTCTTTACTAATAAAAAAAAGATATATATATATATAAACTGGAAAAATAAGTGAGGCAACTCAATAATTTTCTCCTTAATTTTGCTATTTTGTTATTAATTGTTTACAGTTTACTCTTGTGCAATATGGTAATTCTAAATTAAATGTAATTTCATATATTTGAGGGGGGTAAAAAATAAATGTGTGCTTAAAAAAACAGAAATAACATGTGTTTCCCTTAATAACAATAATTGAATGCAGATACTAGCAATAAAGCAGTAATTCGCTGCTACTACAGCCAAGCAGAGCAGGCGATAATGTGACGGCTCGCCCTACCCAGCATCCTTCACCTGTTAAGCCTGGTGGATGCAGACAGACAGCTAGTTTGCTGCAAGGCATAATCTGGACTTGGTTTCTGTATTACTTAAGCAGTATCGCGTCAGCCTTCAGCTAATGAACAGGTGAACAAAAAGCCCTGGCCAAACCCTTCTAAAGCATTAGCAGATTACTTAGCAGTTAAAGAACAAGGGTGGCAGGTTACAGCATGATAAGGAGGCAGCATTTTATTATAGTCGCGGAGGTGTTTGGTAAAATATTGCTGCTGTACGAGCACATCTGCACGCCAAGTCTCTTCTCTTTTTATATATTTATTTTTTTTAATCGGACCATTGACTTTTTAGTTTTTCGTAAAGATTATGAAAATGTACGCGGTTGGAATTTCACTCAATATCCAGTGCAATCACAGGGTTTAAATATATAGCCAGGAAAGCCACATGTCACATTAGAGTAGGACCGGCGCAGGACTGCAGTCATTGGCTAGGTTGATGCTCTCAGCCAATTACTGTGGTCCTGCTTTGCCCTTAAGTCCCAACTTGCCTCTTCTGCTGCATATCCCCGGGATGTAGTGCAGGTGTCTGACATGACAAACAAGTAAGTTGTCAAAACATGCTAAAAGCAGTTTAAAATCTAACCATGCAAAAGCAATAAGGCACTTCTGGCACCATAATCACTAGAGCAGGCTGCAGTGGTTATGCTGCTTTTAGTGTTCCTGTAATAGCCAAAAATCACAGAATTGTAGAAAAGGGGATTGTGTGTGATCAGCCTGGCTTACTTTCCTTTAAAAAGGGCCAAAACAACCTGCCAAAACAGTTTTAAAAGTTCACAGTGAGAGCTTAGAAATACTCCAATTAGGGCAAACCCTCTCAATATAATTTTTGATGTCCCTAGACTAAACATGCAAGTTAAAAATGAAATATTTACCGGGGCGGGGCCTGACAGCCAACCGAGCAAGACACACATGGCTGGAGCTCCTCAGTGTGGGCCTGAAAAAGCACCGTTTACCCGGCTAAATCCTACAGCATCTGGCAGAACAAACCCTTGCACTCTTGTAGAACACTAAGCTGACGTTTTGGTTCAAATCTCTTGGTCCAGGCTGTCATGGACTGCGCCGGACTATCTTGGGGCCTACGCAGGTGTACCGGGCAGAGAAGGTGGACAATCCTTTGTCAAAGCCGTTCTGGATCTTAATTAAGCCTACTCTCCCCCTCTCTGGACCTGTGGGGGTTATCCCGGTCCCCACTACTGTGCCAAGAGGACTGATTGCTCAATCCATTCCTACCCGGCACATACCTGCAGCTACAGGCCTACTCTCCAATATGGCCTCTGCCACGCTGAACGCCCCAAAGCCTCCACACCCGCACCTGACAAATCGTGTGGACCTCCTACTGCTGAAATTCGACAGCATCTGTGCCCGATTCTGGGAGAAAATCAACGCCCGAGCGGCAATTCCCTCGCATGGAGGTCCGTGCTACCGGGAGGCTTCTCCACGGCCTACCCCACAGGAAACTACAGCAGTGAAGCGGAGCTACAGAAGGCCGAAGCTGACAGGGTTTCGTGGAGGACCCACCTTCCTTTCCGGCTCCGCCGATGCGCATCCACGCAGCAACCCAGTAAAGGCGACCCATATTGGAGCAGAACACGCCGCTGGAGAGAGGCAGCTTGGAAAAGTCTGCAGCGGGTGGAGCGGAGCTCAGGAGACTAGGCAAGGACGTACACCCTGAAGAGACAACGCAAAATAGCAGCTGTCCCCCACCGCAGCCCAGCAGAACGCTGCACACAGGTGTCGCTGAAGCTCCGTATACAGGCGTCGGATGAGTACATCTCAACACAGAGCAACTCTACCCTGCAGCCATGGACTCTAATATTACAAAGTCACTTTATTACTGCAGGGAAAGGCCAGCTGTAGCCTCAATACCTTCTAACAGCAGGGGAACCCAGTGGTAATAGCACTACTAAACCTACTAGTATTGCTTAGCATGTTTATACTTATGATCCTCAAATGATTGCTTATGACTCAATCTAGCTGGCTACACTGTACAATTGACAGGGTAGTCCAGTTTAAATTTCTATGCCTAATCTAGATAACGAGTACATGTCAATACGCATAGCTGTCACATGCTCTTTACTCTTGTTACTCTCGCTAACCCTACTGTCAGTTTGAATGGCCTGTTTATGTCCCAGCTCCAAGTTGTCGACACACTGACATTTACCTATGCTTACTTATACTACTGTGTTTATGTGTCACTAAATATCAGAAAAATGTGCACATTCTATGCATGTCATACTTCTGTTACACTATACGCTTTACGAACGCGCTTGTGAATGCTGCTGTGGTAATACAAGCACTGCTGTATCTATCTGCACAACAAAAATTTAAAATTAAAAAAATTAATAAAAACTATTTTAACATTCAGTATTTTTTTTTAAATTCATAAAAATCTTTTTACAAATGAATAAAAAAAAATGTAAAATGAAATATTTACACATTCAGAAATAACTTAAAGGGACACTCCATTGCTTAAATACAAACAAATAAAAGACACTGTTTAGCAGATTTATCTCCAATGAAAACATGCATGTATTAAATTATGCATTTGAGCCCTCCCCTTCTTTCCCAGCTCAAATAGTTTTTGCAAGGCAGGTGCTCTGGACAATTGCTGCCTCGGTTCACGCTGATCACACATAAAGCAGTTCAGCAAGCTAAAGTGCTTTAGGAGTCTGGAGTTGGCACTTTATGCGATGGTTATTTCAAATATAAAGAAGTCTTGCTCCAAAACAGAACCAATATTTACTCTGCTTGTTAGGTTAACACGTGTGTCTTTGTAATCTATATAAAAAATAAAAAAAATTTAAGAAAATGAATAATTACCAGTGCCCGCAGCATTCCATCCATAGTTATGATACCCTCCATGGTCAGATAGTTGGCTCTGGATAATGTCGACAGGGTCCAGTCTAAGAAATCTGCCATGCGTTTAAGTTTCACATCAGGGCGTGTAACAAACCTGTCAGAAACAGAAGATCTGGTTCAACAAAATGCTATGTGCAGCTTTTCTTTATTATTATTATTAATTTCCTTTTCACTTCTTTAACCAAACTGGTTTTTCGTTACTAAGGCAGTCAACCAAGGGCTCCATTCCAAATTCAAGGGTGGGAACATTCAGACTGTTAAAAGTTTAACCTAAAGGTACAAAAATATAAGGCATTGAAAGATGATTCTTGAGATAACGTCAGGCAGCCGTAATGGAATTAACTCCTTGCTTTCGTTTAGTTCAGCAAATGCAAACTATGGACAGCACCCAAAAATTGTATTTAAACTTCAATGGGGTTACTAAGGCAGTTTCAGTGAAATAGACACTCAGTATGGTCAGGTAGCTACCCGCAATAAATATTTTCTAAAGAAAGTACTTCCTTAGCTAGGCCAAAACCAGAACCTGTGACACTTGAAGGAGTCTGCTGGGGTTGTTTTGAAGAATTGATTTTAGTGTATATAGCAATTAAAGAACACGTCACTGAACTAGTTTTGCAATTGAAGAATAGGCTGCCAAACAGCAAAAAAAAGAAAACGCAAAAAAACACAGCAACTAAAACATTATTTTGTAAGATATGATATATATATATATATATAAACACAAAAGGCAGAGGAAATGCAATTTTAGTTTTAGTTCCACTTGATAGGAAATATCCAAACAAAACAATTTTTTTTTTTTTTTACACATATCAACTCCTGAGTTCATGTTCTCGACTAGACTTTAAGCTCTTCAGCCCTGTACAATTATTATTTATTTTGCATAGTGAAATTAAAGGGACACTCCAGACCCCCAAAGCAATTTAGCTTGTTGACAAGCTTTATGTATGGTGTCCTATTATTTTAATTTTAGAAAAAAAAGTGCAGATTTGAATGGAAATTTACACTTTTATAAATTATACTGGTTATATCCCTATGGTTTTTCTAGGAGACAACAGGTCCTGTTACTTCCTGGTTTGGCTAGCTTAGTTGCACTGAACTCAAGAGGAAGCAATTGCCCAGAGCAACTGCCTTGCAGAAAATTCTTATTGAACTGTATTGAGAAGTCTGTGATTGGACAGTCACAAAAAGTCTGGGCGGGGTTAGAAGGGGAGGGTTTGCAAAGGCAGTAGACAAGAGATCTACTATTTTTTATATATAACCACAATGGAAAAAAATGCATAAAAGTCTTCACTGGGTGTATTTACTAACAAGTGATTTGTATTTACTTTGTATTTGGGCAGTGCAGTGTCCCTTTAACTAAACAATGGGTGGCATTGTGAAGACTGAATTATTCCATTGTTATCTGATATTCCACAAGAATCCGCAAACTGATGAGGAAAAGCCACAAAGTGAGTTTTGCAAATAAATCTTTTAAAGGGATTCTCTAGTGCCAGAAAAACAAAACCGTTTTCCTGGCACTGCAGAATCCTGTAGTCTCCTCCTCCCTCCCGCCCCCATCCCATGTCGCTGAAGGGGTTTAAACCCCTTCAGACACTTACCTGAATCCAGCGCCGATGTCCCTCGTCGCTGGGTCATGCTCCGCCCATGCTGGGTCATGCACCACCCCCGCTGACGTCCACCGACAGGGGAGACCTAATGCGCGCGCATTAGACCTCCCCATAGGAAAGCATTATTCAATGCTTTCCTATGGGGATTCCAGCAACGCTGGAGGTCCTCATGCATAGCGTCTAAGTCATCTAAGAAGCCGGAAGTCCCTCTAGTGGCTGTCTGGTAGACAGCCACTAGAGTAGGACTTAACCCTGCAAGGTAAATATTGCAGTTTATAAAAACTGCAATAATTACACTTGATGGGTTATGGGTGATGGGAGTTGACACCCAGTGGTCTGGGTGCCTACAGTGTCCCTTTAAATAAAAAAATAAATAAAAAAATCCTGGAATTAGGAACCTAGTTTTAGCAGTTTGATGGTCTGGAGCCTTCAGGTGTGTGTTAATACAATGCCAAAGGCATAAAGTCCGTCATTCTACAGTGATTAGTCAAAAGTTGAAAACATTTAAGACAATCTTCCTGGGAGTGGTCGTCCCAGTAAATTCACCCCACTGTCAGAACGTGAAATTTAAAAAATAAAAAACAAGAGTTCCGAAGAATTACATCTTAGACTCTACAGGCTACGGTTAGCATGTTAAATGTTAAAGTTCATGACAGTACAATTAGAAAAAGACTGAACAAGTATGGTTTGTTTGAAAGACATGCCAGAAGAAAGCATCTTCCCTCTCAAAAGATCATGTCTTACGTTTACAAAGTTGCATCTGAACAAATCCCAAAACTTTTGGAACAATGTCCTTTGGACAGAGGAGACCAATGTGGAGATGTTTGGCCATAATGCACAGCGCAACATTTGGCATATTAGCACAAACCCCTCGTACCAACTGTTAAGAACGGTGGTGGAGGGGTTATGATTTGGTTTGTTTTGTAGCCACAGGACCTGGGAACCTTGCAGTCATTGAGTCAACCATGAACTCATCTGTATACCAAAGTATTCTAAAGTCAAATGTGAGGCGATTTGTCCAACAGCTAAAGCTAGGCCAAAATTGGGTCAAGCAACAGGACAATGATCCCAAGCAGACCAGCAAATCTACAACAAAATGGCTGAAAAAGAAAAGAATCAAGGTGTTACAATGGCCAGGCCAAAGTCCAGACCTCAACCCGACTTAAATGCTGTGGCAGGACCATAAGAAAGCTGTCCATAAACAAATGCCAGCAGACATCAATGAACTGAAGCAATGTTGTAAAGAAGAGTGGGGAATATGTCTCCACAACAATGTGAGAGACTCATAAAGTTATACAGTAAACGATTACTTCAAATTATTGCTGCTAAAGGTGGTTCTAACAAGCTATTGAATCATAAGGTGTACTTATTTTTCACACATGGCTTCTCCATTTTGGCTTTATTTTTGTTAAATGTTATGTCATCTGTTGGTGTTCATTTTAGGTTTTAAGACCTGCTAAGGAACGATTGTATGTTCTGATATGTAAAACCATAAAGAGGGTGTGTGCTTTCTTTTTTCCCATGACTAAGATGTCAAGGACAGTCTAGATTTTAACTGAGGCTAAAATTTGAATACTATTAATTTGGAGATAACCCATCTCATACCCTCTGGAACGGCGGTACTCTCGCATGGAGAAACAAAGCTCTATAGAAGACTGAATTTTAGGCATCTGGTAGACTGCAGGCACATTGGCTTCTACTTCTAAGGAAAATCAATCTCTTCTACTTTAATTTTTTTTTTTTTTTTATTTGTATTTTATTAGAGGTATATATCTGTGTCATTATATATGAGGAATAAACAATTAAAGACCGTTTTAAGGCTCGGAATGGTTCAACAAACATGGTCATAGTAAAAAAAGATAAAGAAAGGAGAAAAAGCAATGTGCAGGAACATTAGTGGTACTTGTGCTCATCTATAAGTTATGTATAATGATATGTCACATTGTCGAGCGGCAACTGCACCCAGGACTCAAAAGGTTATAAAAATAGTGAGGAAAACAGCATACTGTCAGTTCAATGGTAACATCTATGGCATGCCAGAACTGTCCCTGGTGTCAGGCAGGTGTCGCTTGGTCAGATTGCTCCGTTGGTTCACTCTCCCTATGGCCATTTTTTTGCATTCCAGCGGTATTTGACAGAGCAGTCCCGCAGCTTCCTAGCCACTGGAGCCAGCTGTCTCCTTTCTGCCAGGACGGAGAATGGGAGGTCGCTGTAGATAGAGAGGTTATGGCCCCTCAAAACTCACCTGACCCAAAGTTCTGGATTTATTCATGACAGCGGTCCTCACCGCAATGTCTCTGGTTGTCACAATGACGTCTCTCGGTGCGTCTGCTGGTGACGCTGCAGATTTGCGTACTCGGAAAGCTGCCAGGATACATGGGGTGTCTGTGGCACTGTGAACACCCATTGAGGCAAACAGCTTTTGGACATATTGCAGTGTGTGTGTCCCCTCAACCTGTTCAGGTAGGCCTCTCAGGCGCACATTTCAACGCCTGTGTCTGGACTCCAGTGTGAGCACTGTTTTGTGTAGTTGCTTAACCCCTTAAGGACACATGACATGTGTGACATGTCATGATTCCCTTTTATTCCAGAAGTTTGGTCCTTAAGGGGTTAACTGGTGAGGTGAGACCCTCCACACTTTGCGTAGTGGCCTGGAGCTGAGTGTCTCGGGCTTGTTCTCTGTTCTCCACCGCTGACACTCTCTGCAGCAGGGCCTTGATGTCAGCTTGTGTTTCCTGGAGGTCTGATTTCCACATTTTTCTCAGATCTACCAGTAGTTTTTTTATGTCTCCCTTCGTGGAAGGGGATGAGTCCTCATCTGAGTCAGCTCGTTGGTATACTCCAGCTGGGTGAGATGAGATGCTAGATTCCTCCTCTTCAGGGGAGTCATCAGAGACCTCTTGCTCACTGTATTGCTCAGTTGCCGCCCTTGCGGGTGCTGGTGGAGGTGCGCTCCCAAAGGATAGCCTTATGTCCTGTATTGCAGGCCTCTCTGTCTGGAACTGCCTTTTATGCTTGCGCCCCATATCTTCAGTGGGATGTTAATGTTACCGGGATCACCCTCTCCGGCGGGGGGAGGGGGGTGGAAGGTCTCTGGTGGGGTCTAAAGTGGACGTTGAGTCTCCAAAAACCTTAGCAGAAGGATCGGCTGCCTCCCGTCTGCCTGCGTGTGGTAGGCCGCGACTTGTGCTGCAGTCACAAGTGTCGGAGCCAGCTCTTCTGTTGCTACTATAGGTACTCTCCGGGTGACTCCCCAGCCTCAGGTGGGTTGACTGGTAGCAAAATAGCTCGGTCCGAGTGGTATATACTCCGTTATTGTCGCGGTTTAGCCGGAGCTCTGGTGAGTTGCGTCCGCTCGGCTCCGCTGTTAGGCTCCGCCCCTTCTATTTTAAATATTGTATGCCTATGTATTGCCTAATCTATCAGCTATACCTCACTGATAATGCCTAACAAGGCTGAAACGATTGTATGGGGTTGCTGTATCTCTCGTGCAGAGAGAACCGGCCTACTTTTGGATCTGTTCTGCCCTTTTGGGTGGAATCAGTCTGATATACAAACTGTCGTGTTTTTTTTTTATAATGGCACAAGATGAGCTAAAACCAGCTTCAGATCTGAGCAAGGAACCCATCGAAGGGCAGGCTATTTGAGCTGTTGTCCGTTCTCAGTACTCTCTTGCACCTTGTTTGAATTGCCTAAGCTATTCTCTGATCTGCACTTATGCATGGTAGACCCTGCTGTTGTTCTAGGAATGGTCTAGGAAAGTACATACTGCTTCTTCACGAGGGACTTCTTATTTTTTATTTATTTTTTGCTTCCTACCTTCCACCCTGGCCTTGTTCTGCTTTTCTTTCTTCCTCCATTTCCTGACCTTGTCTGCGATAGCGTGGACTTTGTCCTTCTGCTGTACCGTTCTTGACACACCCGGATTCATATATTTCCGTGGTAATGTTTAGTGCTTTTAACATCTCTATATGTTTCCAACAGTTGTGTTGATACAGTATTGAAAGTTTGCACTACCTGACGGGTACTTGTTCAGGTTTGTCGTGTAAACAATATCAATAAACTATGGCTTACAAAAAAAATGAATCTGGAAAAGCATATTTAATGAAACACTCCTTTTACCCATCAAACAGTATACGAATATAAAAAGTACTTAAAAGCGTTGTGTTAAGTTCAGATGAAGTATGAAAGTATGTTTCAGGTTTTATTTGTAAATAATAAAATAACTGGAGTTATCAGGCCATAATTCTCTCAAACAAAGAAAGATCTATTGTACAGTGGAATGGATTCAGGTGTAAAGGTTCCCTGAGGCTACACTCAATCTATTTACAATACTTTATGTACTCAATTAAACAGGAAGCAATAACAGCTATCTGCTGCCACCTGGAGGCTATTTTGATCAAACACACCCTCCCATCTAGAATTTCTCACTGTCGAAAAAAATAAAATAAAAAGTAAAACATTTAAAAATAAATAAACTTAACATAGGGCTTCACTAAATTCCTTGTAACATTAAAAATAAAAACCTCAGACAATTTGTGTTGTGTATCATGCACTACACCATAAAGGTCAGTAGAAGAATAATCAGTCCATACTAGAACCCCTCAAACACTTTTCATAACTAACACACTGTATGTATGCATCATTTTCAGATGGATTCCACACACCAAAAGGCACCCTATTCCCCCCCTACCCCTCCAAGTCAGTGCAGAAATGTAGCACATGCAATGCTATACACCCAGAATGCAGGTAGTACCCCCAGAATGCAGGTAGCAAGTATTCAATCTTTCATATGAAGTAATAACATGACAGACAGGTGTGCAGGAAATCCTGTAAGGTGTGTAACATTCAGGTGTGCATACATCTCTGCAAGGGGTGATGTGGTATTCTGCAGACTCCTGGCAGAAAGCCAGCATCACACAGCAGAGCCTGAGGCCTCCTCCGGTCTCCTCCTTTCCCTCAGGTGCAGCAGTCAAGTATAAGTGCAAAACAGCATGAGGAGGAAGGTAGGACTCGTTAAAGTGGTCTGGGTGCACTTAGTCCTGAGATGGAAATCATTGCAGTTTTTGAGAAATTGAAATAATTACATTGCAGGACTAAGACTGCCTGTAGTGGCTGTCAATCAGCCACTAGACGAGCTTTCTGCTTGGTAACAGACTTTTGAGGACATCCAGTGTCATTAAAATCCCCAATAGGAATAGGAGAAGGCAATCAATGGTGGACTGCCAAGTCTCAATTGGGGTCTCTGTGTGACCGCAGCCTAGTCAGCATCTTAATTGTTGTTTTGTTATTTTGCAGTTACAGTTTTTGTTCCCAGACATTCTATGTCAGAGAGTATTTCCCTGGAGCAACCTACCCACTTTCTATGGCTTTAGATTCAAAGAGAGGAAAATGTTGGTAGTGATGAGTGACAGTACGGCTCCTGCTTAAATGATGTGCCTGTGTAAAACATGTACCCGCCATGTGATATAGGTAGCCAGAGATGGGTGGGGGAGTCTGTGTGCAGTAAAGGAGACTAAATGTGAGGGCAGGAGATAAGCGGGGTTCCCCTTTCCATTGCACCCCTTCTAGCGAGATTTATGTGACTTTCTAACATCAAAATTGTGGAAAATTCTGTCCTTGTTTGACACAGATGTATGTATCCACAACATAAAGAATAAAAAATAAAAATAAAAAACCCAATAGGAAAGCATTGAAGCAATGCTTTCCTAAGTGGAGGGCATAATGTGCTTTAGGCGCCTCCCCGAAAGTTGTATGATATCCGATGAGGCAGAGCGCTGACCTAGGATTTAGGGACATTAATGCAGGAATCGGGTAAGTGACTAAAGGTTGTTTTTTAACCCCTTAGCTGCCTGGGGTGATGGGGGGGATCAGAGGGCTCTATCGTGTTAGGAATACAGATTTTTATAAAACACTATAGAGTCCCTTTAAAGCAGCAGTATAAAAACCCCATGTCCCTGGGGGCAATGCTAGTCCAGAGTAGACACAGAGTGCACCTCCATGTTGGGGACTCTATTCTAAATTCACATTTATTACAATAACGGAGTACAATATATTGATATAATATGCCAGCAGTGTTCAGGCTCAGCACAGTGTATTGCGTATCAATGAAGCTCTGCTAGTTGTCTGTTTCAAATGGAGATACAAAGAGTTTGTGTTGGAGGTTATGGTTATGGCTGTAGACAATGAATCATTCTGTTATCGTGTAGTTTAACAGGCACCGAGGTGTGCATTTCCTTCTTATTTCAGAGCAATGTACTGCTCATTTAGAAAGTATAGGCCTTCTCTTTTGCTTTTATAGCACTTACACTTTAACAAAAATTACTTTGTTTTGCGCTATTTCCGTGTCAAAATGGTGCCAGGCGACTGCTGACAACATAACCACTGCAGATTTATAGGAGGTTATCGTTCTTAGAATTCCCAGCTAAGCAGCATAATAAATATAAAAGCGCATACAGTACTTAACTGTCCTTCACATAGGAAGAATCAGGTTCCCACAGCTTTAGCTACCTATGAATACTATGATTCTAAACCAATGTTTGGGTGTTAGGTGACTGGCTGGCTTAGATTCGAAGGAATTGTAAACATGTAACAACTAGAGGGATATTTACAGAACAGGAAGTATTCAAAATGTTACATTCTCACACTTACTTTGAAACAAGGACAGCCGCAGCATCGCGAGATTTGTCACTCACCACCAGGTAAGACTAGAGGGAAGAAACAAGCAGATATTTTAATTGAGAAATGGCACACAGGATTATAAAAAAAAAAAAAACACAATTTACAGGGGGCAGAGTTACAAACAACTGGTTAATGTCTGAATTATTCAAAAACCAATGAGAAAGAAAAAAAAGTGTAGTGTACAAAATATGTAAGTTGGCTATTTGTTTCTAATTGCAAAGGAGTTTAAACCATTACAACGAATCTGATTTACTGCAAATATCAAATGTGCCAGTTTTATAAACATAATTTACAGCAACAGAATATTCATCACAGAACATACTTTGGCGACTTCCAGAATCATATCCATGGTTGACTGGCGTTTCTCACCAGTGGCAGTGGAGAGGTTTCCATCCAAGCGTGAAAGGTCAAAGGGTATTAGGCAAGTCATAGAAAGCCATAACAACAACATGTAACGCGATTCCCATGTCTGGGAAACAATACAGACGAAAAGGGTTAAAGTGCACCAGGCATGCAAATATTACAAATATATTACAATATTGTACAAGGAAAAATATTTGATCTCTACAATGTATGAGCGAAATCACTAGTAAATGAATAGATCAAACCCCCCTAATTAGGTAATCTGAGAATGCTTACAGTCCAGCCAAGCATTGTGGGATACTGCATGGAAAGCTATAGGACTGTGGAGGAATAGACACATATCCACTAAGCCACTCATGTCGGTGGTAAGCATAATATTTAAGAAATATAAATTTTTTTTAAACTGGCCCTAAAATGTATTTGAGAACAAACACAAAATAAAAATGAAATTTGGAGGCAGTCTACACATTGTTGGCATCCTCTATGCCAGTGGTTCCAAACCAGTCCTCAAGGCACCTCTACCAGTCCAAGATTTAGGGATTACCCAATTCTTTTTTATTTATTTTTTTTAAACGAAAGTAAAAAAAAAAAACACCTTAGACACAACTTTGTAATCCCTGAATCCTGGACTGGTAAGTGTGCCTTGAGGAATGGTTTTGAAACCACTGCTCTATGCTATGCATTAAAATATTCTGTTCTTTTACTGAAAAAGACCAATAATTTGGTACTCGTACCAACCTCATGATCTGTAGGATCCTGTGCTGAAATCATTTCTAGTACCGGTTGGACATCAACCACTTCATGTGGGAATAGGCGGAGAAAGGTTTTATAACCCCGGACCTGCAAAGAAAGACAGATAAGTTATTTAGTATGCTTCATCCCTTCTGAAGTAAAAATGGAGAAGTATGTTAGGTATTCACTGCAGGGGCTAAAGGAAAAAAACTGGAATATGCCCCTAAAGAAAATATATATATGTCATTAGTTTTTCCATGTTTTCTTTTGGGGTATACACAATCTTTGCGCACGATAGCTAGTATCTGAAGCTACTGCAAGCCCTCACTTTCTTCCCACGCATAGACTTTCTCTGACTGTCCAATCACAGAATTCTAAATTAACTGTATTAAAGGAACACTATAGTGTTAGGAATGTGTATTCCTAAAGCTTTACTGCCCTGTCGGCTGTTTAGGTCCCTAGGCATCCCCTTGTAAGAAGTTAAAGAGCAGTTTTACTTCCCATTTTTCCTTTGCGCGCCAGTCTCTGAGCTGCCGGTCCTGCCTCCTTCGCTGTGATCATCGAGATAGATGATCTCTGCCAATCCAATGCTTTCCCCTGGGAAAGCATTGAAAAGCTAGTGCACAAGTGCAGCAAAACACTGCCCTGTACTGTGTTTTGCTGCACTTATATACTCTCCTCATTTTGCTGTAAATATAGTCTCCTCCTTTACTGTGTTGATTCCCTTTATGTATTTAAATGTTTCTATCATATCCCCCCTGTCTCGTCTTTCCTCCAAGCTATACATGTTAAGATCCTTCAACCTTTCCTGGTAAGTTTTATCCTGCAATCCATGAACCAGTTTAGTAGCCCTTCTTTGAACTCTCTCTAAGGTATCAATATCCTTCTGAAGGTACGGTCTCCAGTACTGCGTACAGTACTCCAAGTGAGGTCTCACCAGTGTTCTGTACAATGACATGGGCACTTCCCTCTTTCTACTGCTAATACCTCTCTCTATACAACCAAGCATTCTGCTAGCATTTCCTGCTGCTCTATTACATTGTCTGCCTACCTTTAAGTCATCAGAAATAATCACCCCTAAATCCCTTTCCTCAGATGTTGCGGTTAGGACTCTATCAAATATTCTGTACTCTGCCCTTGGGTTTTTACGTCCAAGATGCATTATCTTGCACTTATCCACATTAAATGTCAGATGTCACAACTCTGACCATTTTTCTAGTTTAATTTAACATTCAGCTTATCCCTCCCGGAACATCAACCCTGTTGCAAATCTTTGTATCATCAGAAAAAAGACATACCTTACCATCAAGACTTACTGCAATATCGCTAATAAAAATATTAAAGAGTATGGGTCCAAGTACAGATCCCTGAGGTACCCACTGGTAAAAATAACTTGCTTCGAATATATTCCATTGACTACAACCCTCTGTTGCCTGTCACTCTGCCACTATCTAGCCCAGAGGTAGGCAACCTTTTAGCAGCACTGTGCCGATATAAGATTGTGATGTCCCGTAGCGTGCTGGCCCTATTTTTTTTAAAATTGAGGTGTGTGTGCTGCCATATTCTGCTTGTGTTATTTTTACTGTAATTGCTTTGTATCATATTTGTGCGTATATGAGCTATTGTATCTGTTCATTAGTAGTTTATGGTATTGTGTATGATACATATGAATGTGGGCTGTGTATGGGGGCTGCTTGTGGAATTGTATGTGTGTGGATGGATATGTCACAGTGTGTGTGGGGGCTGTTTGGGGTATTGCATGTGAGAGGCTGCATGTGGGATTGTGTGCATGTATGTGAATTGTTACTGGTGTTGCATTTGTGCGGATTGTGTGTATGTTTGTGTGTGGGCTGTCCGTGTTATTTGTATGAGGGGAGGGTTATTCTGCATTTCTCTGTATATCTAGCAGTGTGGGTGACTTCCCTGGGTTCCAGTGGGGACCAGGCCAGCCAAGTAAAGGTCAAGGACAGGAGCTTCGATAGCTGTCGAGGGCTGCTCTACTACAGTGTGGATTCCCATTCACAAGTGCTGGAATTACATGCTCTGAGATCATTTCCTCTATGTGCTGCAATGCATACATTGAGGATTGTCCTTCACCACCTTTTCCTATTAGCAGATATCTGAAGTTTTACTGGGACTCCTGATAGGCCAGAGCCTGTTTGGCTCTAGCAGCCTTGAGTGCCGTGCAAAGACACCTCGAGTGCCGGGCATGGCACTAGTGCCGTAGGTTGCCTACCCCTGAGCCCATTCAACAACTTTAACCACTATAGTGCTCTAAAAAACTTTAGCTTAATGAAGCAATTTTAGTATATAGATCATGCTTCTCAGGTTTCACTGCTCAATTCACTGCCATTTAGTAGTTAAATAACTGTTTCTGTTTATGCAGCCCTTGCCACACCTCCCCTGGCAATGATTGACACAGCCTGCATGAAAATAAAAACTGGCTTTACTTTCAATCAGATGTAATTTACCTTAGACAATTGTATCTCTTTCTCTGTAAATTGAACTTTAATCACATACAGGAGACTCTTGCAGGGTCTAGCGACATATTAACATAGCAGGGCATAAGAAAATCTCAATTAAACAGAACTTGCAATAAAGGAAGAATAAACTTTAGATGACTATTTACAGGAAGTGTTTAGGAAGGCTGTGCAAGTCACATGTAGGGAGGTGTGACTAGGGTTCATAAACAAAGTGATTTAACTCCTAAATGGCAGAGAATTGAGCAGTGAGACTGCAGTGACATTATCTATACACCAAAATTGCTTCATTAAGCTAAAGTTGTTCAGGTGACTATAGTGTCCCTTTAAAGATTGCAGTTTATTGATAAGCCTTCTATGTGCAACAGTATCAAAAACCTTACTGAAATCTAGGTAAGCAATTGTAGCGGAATGGGCTTCGCCACAGTACCTTCTTTTTGCTAAGGGCTGTCCACCCACCCTATTTGTTACTGTATTTCAGTTACCTGCCCTGTTGGTTACATGAGGAAACAAGTAACAATGTAATATTAACTCTCGTTTGTCTGGTTGTTTGGTAAGAATACTATTTCAACTATTTTACACCACATTGTTCGACAAACGAACAAACTATCGAACAACCAGGCCACCCAGGAGAGGAGTGTGGCATCAATTGACCTCCCTAACTTGGTTCACACTATTTTAATTGGCAACCGCACAAACTAACTGAGTATTCCCTGGGGGGCCGCGGTTCGTCAGACACACACATGGCGGCGGCCATCTTAACATACAAATTGCACCAGCGGTGTTTGGTCGTCGAGTGTCTGGAACCCAAAACGGACACGCGACGGCACAAACACCGCAGAGACTTCCATCCTCGCATAAGTTCGTGGGAACTCAAGGGAACAGAGTGGCGTTCGGTAAAAAGAATCATACGAACGGGGATATTAAATGAACGAAGACACAAAACATTCTGTTGTATATTTTCATGTATTTCAACCTCCCGAACGGATACCGACCGCACACCCAAAACTTATGGAACTACTCTCGGCTTACACCTTGTGTGCAGTCGGAAAACTAAGACATCCATAAAACTTTAGAACCCCTGAACTGACCTGGGTGATTTTTCAGTATGTTGCTCCCCCAGATCGGGGCTATCAGGGAATGTTGGAATTGTGAATGTAGGATATGTTTTTGGGGTGTTTCCAGAGAAGTATGAAAATTGTGATTTTTCTGTTTTGGGATAATTTAGTTGATGCAGTATTAACTCAATTATCCCCCTGAGCAGAGGGGTTGGATTGTGTGCAGTATATGGGAGTGTCTTGTGACTTTACTCTGTTTTTACTGGTTGATGTACATTTTTATCGGTGCCCCACAAGGTCCACCTGGGTTGTAACTTTTGGGGCAAAACCTGCATAAAAGGCAGCCTGGCCATTAAAAGATCAGTTCTGCTCCTAATACTGAATGTTTGTGTATATTTGTGTATCATCTTGTTTTTATGCCTGCTGTCCTGAAGTTTCCTGTTTGTTCCTAAGTAGCTGTTGGAGTAACCAGCGGAGAAGAAGCCGAGCTACGACTGCTCTCCGCTACAGCAATGTCTACTGCACCACCTTGATCTATTATTTTAGTTACCCAATCAAAAAAATTAGTTTGGCATGATCTCCCTGAAGTAAACCCATGTTGTCTCTGATCTTTAAATCAATGTGATTTTAGATGTTCAACAATCCGATCCTTTAACGTGGTTTCCATTACTTTCCCCACTACTGAAGTAAGGCTTATTTGCCTATAGTTGCCTGACTCCTCCTGACTACCTTTCTGGTGAATGGGCACAACATTGGCTAATTTCCAATCTTCTGGGACTACTCCTGTTAACAATGATTGGTTACACCACTAAGTTCTTTTAACCCCTTAAGGACCAAACTTCTGGAATAAAAGGGAATCATGACATGTCACACATGTCATGTGTCCTTAAGGGGTTAATAACATTGGGTGTATTCCATTAGACTCCATAGACTTATTTGTCGTTACACAATCTTCACACATAAAAAACTTCAGCGAGCTGTAGTACTTCATGTGTTTGGAGGGTCCCTTTAATAGTGCACTTTATGAGATGGTTTGGTATGCTGTTATTTCAATGAAAAAAACGCAATTCTAGGCCCTGCATATTCACAGTGATAGCATATTGATTAGAGCATTCAGCTAAATGCTGCATACTGTCACGAAATTCCACCCAGTCCTAAAGAACATTATCAGGATTTTCTTCCCATTTCCTGGCAGAGATATTTGGCAATTTAGCATTCAATGATCTGCCTTGCTCTTCATGCTAACATATGTGAGGGTCTACTGGGAAAGAAATATTGAAAGGAATATCACCACAAATATGGTAATCCTTGGTTTAACTGGTGCCAATGCAGTATGAGCACTTTACACTGCTCGACAGTTTAGACAATGAGCCAAGTCCAGCCAGTGGTACCCAAAAATGAAGGTCATCACCTATAAACATTGTCTGTAAGAGTAGATCACTGGGTGTGTGTCATAATCAACAGTAGTTTTCAACAAGGTCCTCAATCCACACCAGGGTGTTGTCAGTATACCCTTTGGATCAAAATTGAGAATAAATTTGTGTGTTCAGTGAGGATTGGGTTATGATGTAGTGACCTAGAGTCATGAATTACCAAACCTTTAGCTTAAGAAAAAAAAAGTGTTCCTTATTTCTTCACACATGGATACAGACAAACAAAATGAAGGGATTATGAAGAAACACATATAGATAAAAGAAAGGTGACCTGGTAGAGAACACACGCAAAATCAAAAGAGAAAAAACAGATCACAGGTGGAGATGGCAGAAACAGAAGACAGTGAGAGTAAGTAGTCACATTATTACCTTAGAAATTATATAAAGAAATTTAAAAGCCATATGAATAAGAACAGAAGAAGAATTAGGATCTCGAATGATATCCAACAGCATGTCCAGCATCCACTCTGTGGGAGAGAGAGAGATTTGATTTACTTGTGGTTAGAGCGAGTCTTGATACGAAATTGTGTTTAAAGCTTACTCAGTCAGGTGAGGTGAGAGATAGTCATGGTTATACTGTAAACACGAGTAAGACACCTCAATGTTCCCCGTCCCCTACATACACTAAAATGTGAATATGTGGTTTAAAAATTAAACGTTACATTAATTGGTTCTTCCTGCTTTGACATTGCTGAGCAGTCCCACATGCAAATCACGTACTATCCACAGGCTAGGATTTATCTCCGACGCCTTCATAAATTAAACAGTTGCAAGAAGAAGTGATTCACTGTGCACAAATTACATGTATACACCACAAGATACTGAAGAGACATTATAGTCACCAAAACAACTTAATGAAGTAGTTTTGGTGTATAGATCATGCCCCTGCAGTCTTCACTACTCAATTCTCTGCCATTTAGGAGTTAAATCACTTTGTTTATACCATCCTAGTCACACCTCTCTCTCTGCAAGTGCACTTACACAGCCTTCCTAAACACTTCCTGAAAAATAGCATAGATATGATAGGTTCCTGCATTGCACAGTTTGTGTAATTTAGAATTTACTATCTCCTGCACTAGACCTTGCAAGAGCCTCCTGTGTGTGATTAAAATTCAATTTACAGAGCAGGAGATAAAAACTCCTAAAGCAAGTTATCATCTGAATTAAAATAAAGCCTTTTTTCATGCAGGCTGTGTCAGTCACAGTCGGGGAGGTGTGGCTAAGGCTGCATAAACAGAAACAAAAGTGATTTAACACCCAAATGGCAAAGAATTGAGCAGTGAGACTGCAGAGTCATGATCTGTACACAAAAACTCTTTAAAGTCTATTTGCTATCAAAGGCTTAAACAGACTATAAACATTACATGGATATTCTAAGTACCAAAACTACTACATCTTTAATTTAGTAGTTTTGATGCATAGATGTTGTCCCTTTAGAGTTTAGACAATGTAAAATATTGCCTATTCTGAGACCACGCCTCTAGTGGCCGGCAGACTGATAGTCACTAGAGTCACTTCATGCTTAAGGCCTTCAATTCTTTTGAAGGTCAACACACACAGCACGTATTCAATGTTTCGGTGTAGGAAGCATCTCACTGGTGGAGCACAGCAATTGCCCCCTATGCACCTTAGGTCCTTAATGCTCCTCTATAAGAAGAATCTAATTGGACAAGAGATAATAAACCTCATAGATCTCACTGTAGGGGTCTGCTGCGAGGGGACTGTCCTAGAGCTGAATTACAGGCACGTTTATAAAGGGTTTTTATTTTTAAACAAACAGTTTTCTTTTCTTTTACCCTGTAGCTAAATCTACTATGGAAAAGTCAAGTTTTTAAATACATATATATTTCTTTTTAGCATTAGAGAGTGTTAGAATATTTTTTTTTTAATCCACTTAAAATCTTTATCGAAAAAGAAGGTTAATTTTTTTCAAGCTATTTTTTTTTTTGCTCAATAGTTATTTATTTCACTCAAACCGTTCCAGATCTACTACCAAGCCAGAAAAAAAAAATCACATATATATATAAGTATGTTGATCTCCTAGAATCCTAGATTAATAAGAACCACTTGAGACATAGCCTAAAGTCTGGCTGTGCATTGCAGATTTATTACCCATAAACACCTGCAGTGACAAGGTTAGAACAACTGTCTGAGCACGGTTGGTTGTGATAACTGACTCATGGTTCTTAATTGATTAACCAAGTAGTTGGTTAGAATAACTCTGATTTCTAAAATATGTACCGTTTGTTTTGTTTTCACATTAAAGAAACTTTACTTTTTTTGAGATTTACAGGCTTTTACACTGAGGTGTGAAGTACAGGCACGCAAAGGATTGAGGAAGTGACTTTGAGAAAAGTGACGGCACCTTTTTAATTTTAAGACTTGTATCCAGCCTACCGTACAGAAAGACATAGACTGCACGAAGATGACGTCAATGAGTGAATCTTGTTTTACATACCTAAGTGTGCATCCAAGAGATGTGGCTGCTCCTGGTATTTGTCCATTATAACTAAATTGAAAGAAGAAAAAAAAGTATATTAACCTTTTCATTATACACCAGAAATTAAAGGGCCAAAAGAGGCAGGAATGAATACATTTTAAACTCATAATATAGAATGAAGTCAAATGCATGCAAATAGGTATATATAAATAGATAAATAAAAATGTTTAACAATTCATTTCAAATCTCCAGAAATGTTAACACTTGCAAAGTAAGCTGCTGCAGTTGAGACTTCCATTCGTGTCTATAGAGCTTGTTTGTTTTTTGTTACTTATCCAATAAACATCAGTCCATTAACCCCTTAAGGACACATGGCATGTGTGACATGTCATGATTCCCTTTTATTCCAGAAGTTTGGTCCTTAAGAGGTTAAATGAGTTGAACTGCTGAATACCTCGACTTCCATCAGCATATTCACAGTTTTGTTACATTGGCCCTCATTAAAGTGATCTCTCAATCCGCCAACCATGCATGCATCCACAGCTCCGGAACTCTTCCATTGGGAGAGAGAAGTCCATCACCAAGCTGTGCATGGTGCATGGTGCATGTACATTCCACCCACACATTTCAGAAGGCTGGACAGCAATGTAGGAAACAAATGTTGCCTTTGATGTCAGAGAACATATAACCTGCCGATATATAACCCATTATGGAAAGGTAAAAATAATTTCTAAATAATAGAGTGGTTTTACAGTATAGCGTATACAGTATTGGAGGTTGTATGGTCTCCACTTCTTACAATACTTCCGACAGTTTCTAAACGTCACATACAAGAAAAGACAGCAATTTTAAAACAAGTAAGAGGTGCAAAATAAAAACAAAATGGTAAGTCTGCTGATATTTTTGAAAATCTTGATAAGGGGTGCTGATAACTAACCTCCCAAGGCTTTAGCCCATATTAAAATGGTGCATCCCAGACAATCCCTAATACCACCCTTTAACTCCTCCCCCCCAATTCTGTCATAGTATTCCCTTATCTTTCAGTGTGTCTCCCGCTTCGACTTTCTATACTTCTTTGGTCTCTGTCTTTCCACCACCTCTTATAAAATCAATGTCTTTATCCCCATCTCCCTAACCTCTATATCTGTCCTAAGCCCTTCTACTTATTACTCATGTAGCATGGCAGGAAAGAATGTCATAAAGCTGTTCTGCTTTGATTAGCTACGACGCTCTATATAACGATAAAACTCCCAGTATCCCCCCACCTGAAGGAATACAGGGCGGAGGAACCTCATATAATGTCAACCCTAATACTTACGCTCCTGATCGTCATCAAACAGTGGAACAAATAAAATATCTATCACACCTAACAATTTCAAATGGCAAAATGTATTCACAAGCTGATATATGTGAAATATGCCCGTATTTACTAATGTCATCTAAGAGGCAGAAAATATGAAGTTAGCCGGGTTTACTCACCAACAAACCTCTGAATGCACACTTCTCGGCTCACCAGCTCCTCCCAAACCGTGCGCAGGTTACTAATTAGGTCACGGGTCTCTGCACTCTCAGTAAAAGTCTCCAAGATGTTACCACTGGCAATCACATCTATGCTTTGATCTTCATCTTGCTCTGATCCATCGGCAGCCATTTCAGCAAATCGTGGGTGCAGGGAATAAACTGAAAAAGAGGAGACTGTCACACTCTGTATGGGGGACATATTAACCTGTTACACTGTGTAACTCTGTATGGGGGGGGGGCATTAATCTGTCACACTCTGTATGGGGGGGTATTAACCTGTCACACTCTGTATGGGGGGTTTTACTGTCCTGCCACACTCTGTATGGGGGGGCATTAACCTGTCACACACTATATGGGGGGGTATTAACCTGTCACACACTGTATGGGGGACATATTAACCCTGTTACACTGTGTAACTCTGTATGGGGGGGGGGGGGCATTAACCTGTCACTCACTGTATGAGGGGGGGGCATTAATCTGCCACACTCTCTAAGGGGGGGGGGGGGTATTAACCTGTCACACTCTGTATGGGGGGGGAGCATTAACCTGTCACACTCTGTATGGGGGGGCATTAACCTGTCACACTTTGTATGGGGGGGGGCATTAACCTGTCCCACTCTGTATGGGGGGGGCATTAACCTGTCACACTCTGTATGGGGGGGGCATTAACCTGTCACACTCTGTATGGGGGGGCATTAACCTGTCACACTCTGTATGGGGGGGGGGCATTAACCTGTCACACTCTGTATGGGGGGGGCATTAACCTGTCACACTCTGTATGGGGGGGGCATTAATCTGTCACACTCTGTATGAGGGGGCATTAACCTGTCACACACTGTATGGGGGGGGGCATTAACCTGTCACACACTGTATGGGGGGGGCATTAACCTGTCACACTCTGTATGGGGGGGGGGGCATTAACCTGTCACACACTGTATGGGGGGGGGCATTAATCTGTCACACTCTGTATGGGGGGGGGGCATTAATCTGTCACACTCTGTATGGGGGGGGGCATTAATCTGTCACACTCTGTATGAGGGGGCATTAACCTGTCACACACTGTATGGGGGGGGCATTAACCTGTCCCACTCTGTATGGGGGGGGCATTAACCTGTCACACTCTGTATGGGGGGGGCATTAACCTGTCACACTCTGTATGGGGGGGCATTAACCTGTCACACTCTGTATGGGGGGGGGGGCATTAACCTGTCACACTCTGTATGGGGGGGGCATTAACCTGTCACACTCTGTATGGGGGGGGCATTAATCTGTCACACTCTGTATGAGGGGGCATTAACCTGTCACACACTGTATGGGGGGGGCATTAACCTGTCACACACTGTATGGGGGGGGCATTAACCTGTCACACTCTGTATGGGGGGGGGGGCATTAACCTGTCACACACTGTATGGGGGGGGGCATTAATCTGTCACACTCTGTATGGGGGGGGGGGCATTAATCTGTCACACTCTGTATGGGGGGGGGCATTAATCTGTCACACTCTGTATGAGGGGGCATTAACCTGTCACACACTGTATGGGGGGGGCATTAACCTGTCACACACTGTATGGGGGGGGCATTAACCTGTCACACACTGTATGGGGGGGTATACTGTCCTGTCACACTCTGTATGGGGGACATGTAAGCCTGTCAAACTCTGTATGGGGAGGGAGGGTATTAACCTGTCACACACTGTTTTGGGGGGATATTATGTCACACTCTGTATTTGGGGGGGATATTATGTCACACTGTATTTGGGGGGGATATTATGTCACACTCTGTATTTGGGGGGGATATTATGTCACACTGTATTTGGGGGGGATATTATGTCACACTCTGTATTTGGGGGGGATATTATGTCACACTCTGTATTTGGGGGGGATATTATGTCACACTCTGTATTTGGGGGGGATATTATGTCACACTCTGTATTTGGGGGGGATATTATGTCACACTCTGTATTTGGGGGGGATATTATGTCACATTCTGTATTTGGGGGGATATTATGTCACTCTGTATTTGGGGGGATATTATGTCACACTCTGTATTTGGGGGGATATTATGTCACTCTGTATTTGGGGGGATATTATGTCACTCTGTATTTGGGGGGATATCATGTCACACTCTGTATTTGGGGGGATATCATGTCACACTCTGTATTTGGGGGGATATTATGTCACTCTGTATTTGGGGGGATATCATGTCACACTCTGAATTTGGGGGGATATTATGTCACTCTGTATTTGGGGGGATATCATGTCACACTCTGTATTGGGGGGGGGGAGGGGGAGCTCGGTGTATTGGAAGGTAGGTACACTAACCGGGGACGCAGAGGTGCCGGTTCCCACGTGAAAATCTCTCGGTATCCGCCTTGACGTAGCAACAGAAACAAAGTGTCGGGTACGGATGGCGGCGAGGTTCAGAAATGAGCAGCGCGAAGCGGAAATTCCAACCAATCAGAGTGTGTTCTCCTCACTGACCTGAGAATGGTCCCTGACAACCAGTAACCAAGCTATAATACTGTATAATACAGCCACAGCCAGTAACCAAGCTATAATACTGTATAATACAGCCACAGCCAGTAACCCAGCTATAATACTGTATAATACAGCCACAGCCAGTAACCCAGCTATAATACTGTATAATACAGCCACAGCCAGTAACCAAGCTATAATACTGTATAATACAGCCACAGCCAGTAACCCAGTTATAATACTGTATAATACAGCCACAGCCAGTAACCCAGCTATAATACTCTATAATACAGCCACAGCCAGTAACCCAGCTATAATACTGTATAATACAGCCACAGCCAGTAACCAAGCTATAATACTGTATAATACAGCCACAGCCAATAACCCAGCTATAATACTGTATAATACAGCCACAGCCAGTAACCCAGCTATAATACTGTATAATACAGCCACAGCCAGTAACCAAGCTATAATACTGTATAATACAGCCACAGCCAGTAACCCAGCTATAATACTGTATAATACAGCCACAGCCAGTAACCCAGCTATAATACTGTATAATACAGCCACAGCCAATAACCCAGCTATAATACTGTATAATACAGCCACAGCCAGTAACCAAGCTATAATACTGTATAATACAGCCACAGCCAGTAACCAAGCTATAATACTGTATAATACAGCCACAGCCAGTAACCCAGCTATAATACTGTATAATACAGCCACAGCCAGTAACCCAGCTATAATACTGTATAATACAGCCACAGCCAGTAACCCAGCTATAATACTCTATAATACAGCTACAGCCAGTAACCCAGCTATAATACTGTATAATACAGCCACAGCCAATAACCCAGCTATAATACTCTATAATACAGCCACAGCCAATAACCCAGCTATAATACTGTATAATACAGCCACAGCCAGTAACCCAGCTATAATACTCTATAATACAGCCACAGCCAGTAACCCAGCTATAATACTGTATAATACAGCCACAGCCAGTAACCCAGCTATAATACTCTATAATACAGCCACAACCAATAACCCAGCTATAATACTGTATAATACAGCCACAGCCAGTAACCCAGCTATAATACTGTATAATACAGCCACAGCCAGTAACCCAGCTATAATACTCTATAATACAGCCACAGCCAGTAACCCAGCTATAATACTGTATAATACAGCCACAGCCAGTAACCCCGTTATAATACTGTATAATACAGCCACAGCCAGTAACCCAGCTATAATACTCTATAATACAGCCACAACCAATAACCCAGCTATAATACTGTATAATACAGCCACAGCCAGTAACCCAGCTATAATACTGTATAATACAGCCAAAGCCAGTAACCCAGCTATAATACTGTATAATACAGCCACAGCCAATAACCCAGCTATAATACTGTATAATACAGCCACAGCCAGTAACCCAGCTATAATACTGTATAATACAGCTGATGTGGGATTATTAAAAATCTTTATTGTACTTGTATTGAATTATTGTACTAACTCCATTTTAACTTTATACTGTGATGATCCTCCATTTTGTCCTCCTAACCTGACTTCTTCAATCCTCCATTTTGTCCTCATGACTTAACTTGTTCATTTTAAAACTACCTTACGTGACTGAACTTCTCAACCCAATTAGTATAGTAGACAAAGACTGTATTTCCTGCAAGGACAAGCACCAGGAGGTGCTGGCTACTCCTTAAAACTTGTAAGATAGTATAGTTTGAAGGCCACGAGAACACAGTAGTAATGAAATGTTCTATTCATAAGAGACCTTGCACCTGGACATGAGGCCTGATATCATTGACCGTGTAAAATGACGCTCAGGACCCCCTTATCCCCACCCGTGTCCAGAACAATCCCACCTCCGGTGGGTGGACACGGGACTAACCTCTTAATTTTTTGAACCAATAGGAAAGACACTAACCCCGACACTTAACAATTAATCCAATTGATGATGTTTATTTGCTGATATTCTAATAATCAATGATGACGCAAAATGCCTCTTAAAAGGGCCTGCGCGCCCGCTTTTTCTTCACTTGCCAATAAACTTTCTCGAAGTTATTTTAACCTGAACCTTGTGTGTCAGACTTAATTACTTCAGCGTATATACGCAATTCAATTTTATTGATTTGGACAGGAACAGATAGACATTTAAACATTTTGGTTTACTTTTAAAAAGTACCATAACAACTTGGCGCCCAACGTGGGGCATCGGGCTATGTCCGGCCGGTGAGCCGTCCTAAGGAAGACAAGGGTGGACGGAGGAATCCGGGGGGAAGGAAAGGAGATTGATCACCTCCAGGTACACGGTAGAGACTTCTGCAGAGCCACCGGTATGTTCCGGCCCCTTTGATTGACCCGTCCACGTGTCTGTGACTGCTTCCCGGGAGGACATCAAAGACAGGTAATATCTTGCCCGGTGCCTCGTTACTCACTTGTTTACCTGCATTTTAGTCTATCTGTTGCCTGGGTGTGTTTGAATTGTTTGCCTGTTTCCCCTTTTTGGGATAAAGGGGGGTGGACCTGAGGGGATTTGCCTGGGTCTTCAGTGTGTCTGTCTATCTGTTTGTATTTTACCCCTTTTGGGATAAAGGGGGGTGGACCTGAGGGGATTTGCCTGGGTCTTCTGTTGCCTGTTTCACCCCTTTTAGGAACCACGGTGCTGTGGTTGTAGGGAAAAAGGGGGGTTGACCTGTGGATGTGTTCCTGGGGGTCATCTTTTCCTGTTTAACTCTTTTAGGAGCCTCGTGGCTGGGGCTGTAGGGAAAAAGAGGTGTGTTGGATCTGTGGAGATTGTGTAGACTCATAGTTTCCTGGGGATCCTTCTTGTGTCACTTTGATAGCCTAGCTAGCTTCTCTGTGCACGTTACTCTGCTTGCAGAGTGGTGGTACCCTCCAGCTTTGAGCGCTGAGCTGGAGCCATTCCAATTTTTATTTTGTGGTGTGTGAATTCGGGCAGGCATTGCTGTCTTCATCACCACGGAGTAGTGAGACTTATAAAGTGAGTTTTTATAGGGGCACTACAAGGGTGAGGGTAGCGCAGACACTATGAGTGGGCTGCTGTGACGAGGGAGGCATATGGATTTCGGACCGGTGTTAGCTGTTATCCTTGGCCGTTGGTAGTAAGATACTACGGGATTGAGGGAGGTGACTTTGGAGTAAGCACACGAGTAAAGGAAAGGAATTACTGTTGATTTCATTTGAACTGTGATGCATGCACTGTATTTCAACTGTATTGTTGTCTTGTTTGTTTAATAGGAGTCTCATGAACTCCTGTGTCTGTCTCTAAGGATTTTCCTTGCCTTTCATCTTTTCTGTACTTCCTATATTATTATACTATCCACTCCCATTCCTCTTAAAAGAGAAGTGATTGGTCACACACTTCTCACCTCGCTCCAATCCGTGTCTACCACCCCGGGTAGGCGGATTCAGTGACTAGTCTACGTTTTGGGAAGACGCACCTGAGAAAGTCCCACGGTTCTCGGGTGGCAGTCGAGCATTGTAGACGTTCTTGTTCAGTTTTCCCTCTCTCCCTCTATATCTAGGACGCTGGTATAGGGGTAAAGGGATTATGGGGCAGGATTTAAGCAAGCCCAGTAAGGGCTGGTTAGCATGTGATTTGGTAGAAAACAGAGAGGGTGAGGAGATGGTTAAAGGTGTTGAAAAGATTGCAAAAGTATGTAAAATTACTGTACCAACGGGTGGAAGATTGCAACCAGAAAGTTGGCGCAAGTTACTGGCAGAAATGAAAGGCAAGCTTACAGATAATGGTTTATTGAAGACTGCTGAAGCATGGTACAGAGTAGCGAAGGCTATTCAGCTAGAAGGTTGGGTTGAGGAAGAAATAAATCACAAAGGTGTGAAATTGTTTGTGTATCATAATAATTGTGTTACTGGGGTTTACCCTCAGCCAGCGCCCCAAAATGGCGCCCAGGGGATATCTATCCCCAAGGTTCAGTCAGCCGTAGGTGATAGCCAGCTGACTATGTTCCCCACTCCCAATCCTCCTAACACCCATCCCGTCACCTCCCCTGTCTGCCCGGTCCTGAATTCTGATGGATCTTTCTTTTCCCCTTCCCCGTCTCTTTCCATTCCCATCATTCCCATCATCCTCATCCATCCCTACGCTACCCGCTGTACCTCCCCCTAACATTTCATCTGCCATTCCTTCCCTACACTCTCTCTCCGTTAATGATCCCCTCCCCTCTTCATCCGCCCAGCTAACCACCTCTTCCACCCTTGCCCCGGCTCCTCCCTCTACACCCACCCCTACCAATCCCTCTCCGTCCCCTCCCATCTCCACCCCAGTTCAATACCCCACCTCCTTCCCCTCCCCAGCCTGGCCCTACCCCTTCCCATATCCCATGGCCCTGCCCTATCCCGGATATCCACTACCCCTTCCCCAAGCCACTCCCCAGGTTCCGGTCATGCCCAGTCCGGCACAGTCTGCCCCGGATGTGCCCACATCCAACATGGCCGCCACTTCTTCCCTTAACCCTAATGCAGTACCTTTTCCGGCCACCAATATGGCGGCCCCCAGTACAGCCCTGATGCCGGTAATTCCCGGTGACTTCCTATCTGGTTATGATCCGCTAGCCACCCCCGCATCTGGGACCCCCGCTCATCCTCCGGTCCTATCACCTTACTCGGGCCCTGCACGTAAGAGAGCTCAGATCATAGAATTAGATGAGGGAGAAAAGGATAGGTTATCCCAGGACTCGTTGGAGGCTGCAGGAGCCGCTGCAGGAGCCTCAACTCATCGTTCTATCGATGATCCCTTTGGACACAAGGGTCGGGGAGAACGGACCCCTCCTAAGTATGTTGCTTTTAACCCCACTCAAGCTAGTGCATTAATGAAATCGCTCCCTGACCCAGAAAAACAGCCTATGCCTTTTTACCGAGGGATAGTTCAAATTCAAAAGACTTATTCCGCCGCATGGCGTGATCTACTCAGCATTTGTGCTATTAAAGCAGGGGATGCATATTGGCCAAGCATGGCCCGTCACCTCAGTACAGATCTGCTTTCCAGTGATGTTGATTATCCCTCCGGGGTAACCTTCTGCACCCAATTAAGAGAATGGGCTAAGGACAAACTTGCAGATCAGGCTGCTGGCCTTACTGATGTTATACAAGATAAAGGAGAATCAGTGGAAAGGTTTCATGCAAGACTGTATCAAATGTTTACAGATTTGGGGTTTGATCTTACTGACAAGATTCATTCACAAATGCTGTCCGGTGCGTTTGTCCAAGGTGTTAAAGACTCTATACGCAAGGGAATTATTGCTGCACGCCCTGAATATAAGGTTGTTCCCCTGGATACCCTGCTTTTAGTTGCTAGGGGCCTAGAATCTGCCCAGACCCCCAGAAGACCAAGCTCTGCTCCTCTTATGGTATCACGCAGTATCCCTGTTCCCAGGGGCACCAGACCAGAGGATGGTTTCTGCTTTAATTGCAAGGCTAAAGGTCATTTTAAAAGTGATTGCCCGGAACCCAAAAGAGAGCCAAGAAAGCCATCCAGGCCTGCCCCGGCCACTAAGGCCGAAAAAGGGGTTCCAATAGTTGAGGAACCCGATGAATAGGAAATTGGCAAGCCTGTGTCTGTGACCCCTGTCATGGCAGTGTCTACAGGGGATAAAGGGGGGCCACTTGCCACAGTGACTTTGCCCATTGAAGGCCACCCTACCACATTTCTTGTTGACACAGGTGCAGCCCGTAGTGTTCTGCGAGAACAAGACCTGCCAGACCCATCTTTTCTGTCAAATATTGATGTCTCTTGTGTTGGAGTGGATGGCCAGCCAAGACATAGCCCTTTAACAACTCCACTACGAGTTGGCTCTAGCCTGCTTGCTCGCTTTGTGGTATCCTCCACATGCCCAATTAACCTGTTAGGTGCTGATGTCCTCTCATGCCTGCAAGCATCCATCACCTTCACCCCAGACGGGCAGGTAGAAATGTTCACACCTCTATCTGTATCAGACACCTCAGTCCTGTGCTCCTTGCCTCTGATGCTGCATTTAGAAAAGCCCCGTGAGGAAGCAGCAGAATTAAAGTCCAATTTCCCAGAGGAATTAAAAACACAGGTGCCCGCCAAGTTATGGTCCTCAGGCCCAGAGGACATAGGTCACCTAAATGTTCCCCCTGTGGTGGTAAAGCTTATTCCAGGAGCTAAGTTACCAAGAAAGCCACAATATCCATTAAAACCAGCACAGTCTGCTGCCATTTCTGTCCACATCAAGGCACTCTTAGAGAAGGGTGCCCTGGTAAAATGTAAATCTGAATGCAACACCCCATTATTTCCTGTGAAAAAGAAAACTCCAAAAGGTGAGCCAGAGAAGTACAGGATGGTCCAGGATCTCCGTGCTGTTAATGAAGCTACCGTCCTGGACACCCCTCTTGTATCAAATCCCCATACTCTGCTCTCTGGAGTCCCACCATCTGCAAAATTCTTCACAGTCATTGACCTGGCCAATGCCTTTTTCAGTGTCCCACTGGACCCATCCTGCCAATACCTGTTTGCTTTCACTCATGAGATGCAACAGTATACCTGGACTGTCATGCCCCAAGGGGCACAAAATTCTCCCAGTCAATTTGCAAAGGCCATGGGTACCATCCTTGACCCATGGCAAGCTGAGCACCCAGAAGTTGTCTTGCTCCAGTATGTGGATGATTTACTGCTCTGTGGAGATGATATACCCACTACTGAAAGGTGTTCAATTAGTCTTCTTTCCTATTTGGCAGAACAGGGATGTAAAGCTTCACTCACCAAGCTGCAATTCTGCCAATCTTCAGTGATTTTCCTTGGACATTGCCTATCTCAAGGTACCAGACATCTTACTCGGGACCGGGTAAGAGCTGTTCTGGACATTCCACCTCCAAGGACTTCAAAGTCTCTTCATGCCTTCCTAGGCCTCATTTCCTACTGCAGAGCATGGATCCCAGAAGCCTCTCTGCTTATGCAACCTCTCTATGATGCTCTTAAATCTGACCCATTCTGTCTGACCAATGAAGCTCTGGACAATTTCAATGCTCTAAAACGTGCCATTGCTTCTGCTCCTGCCTTGGGCCTACCTGACTACTCCAAACCTTTCAAATTATTTGTCTCTGAAAGACAAGGCCATGCAACAGGAGTTCTCACCCAAACTAATGAATTAAGAGGCCGCCAGAGGCCTATTGGATATTTCTCATGTCAACTGGACATTGTGGCCAGAGGGACTCCTTCCTGTCTCAGGGCTGTTTTTGCTGCAAGAGAACTCATAGAAAGAAGCTCAGACCTGGTCCTTGGCCACCCTCTGGTTGTTTTGGCCCCTCATGACATTTCTGCTATCATCAACCAAGTCCAGCTCAAGCATGTGTCTCCAGCCAGACACCTGCGCCTACAGTGTCATCTTCTTTTGCCTGACAACATTTCCATCCAGAGATGTCAAGTGCTTAATCCATCCACTCTTCTTCCACTCCCTGAGGGGGGTATCTATTATGGATTTATCACGGATGAAACCTACATTTACCTGCTCTGTGGATGTATCAAGAAAGTCATGCATCCACATTTGTCATTTTATGAAGATGAGACACCTCTTTGTGAAGGCCCGGATTACGCCTTCTGTACCATGTGGTACAAGCCGAACATTACTCCTGAACCTTGCTATGAAGATGAGCTTTACCACTGGACCGATGTAAAGCTCACTGCACAAGATTTCTATTGTGACTCTGAAGGCAATAGCATGGTCTTGGTCCAGCTACCTCAACAACTTAACTACCTTTACCGCCATTGGGATACCGCTATCCCACATATTCCTGTTACCAAGTTGAAGACAAGGTCATGGAATGATCTTGGGCCCATGGCAAAACTATGGGCCACCATGAATGAAGAACAGCTACAGGAAAATGGTATTGCCAAATACCCAACAACTGACCTTCTAGAAGCATGGCCACGCCATTTCCTGGAAAAGGAATTTCAAGATCTGGTCATAAAGAATGATTATGACCCAGAAACACCTCATGACTGTTTCGAACAGATGAAAATGGAAACAGTGCACTTACCAACTGTGCATGAAAATCCATTACCAGATCCAGATTTTACCCTGTTTGTGGACGGATCAAGATATGCTGATGAAGAAGGAAGATATCATACAGGATATGCCGTAACCACAACAGACGAAGTCATCAAATCATCATCCTTACCGCCAGCAATGTCTGCGCAAGAAGCTGAATTACAGGCTCTGACTTCAGCATGCAAAATTTCCGAAGGAAAACGTGCCAACATCTATACAGATTCAAGATATGCTCTGGGTGTGGCACATGACTTCGGCCTAATTTGGAAGACAAGAGGATTTCTTACCACCGCCGGTACACCAGTCAAACACAGCACTGCAATCAAGGAGCTAATGGATGCCCTCCTACTCCCTAAAGAAGTGGCCGTTTTGAAAGTCAAGGCCCATGGGAAATTGGATACAGATGAAGCAAAGGGCAACCATTTAGCTGATCAGGCTGCTAAGCTAGCAGCCAGGGATCTGCAGGAAGTGGATGAAGAAGTGTCCGGACAAGAAGAAGAAGAAGTTCCTATTTTTACTCTGCAAACTCTTCCTACTGATTTGCGAATTTTGCGAGAACAGCAAGCTGCAGTCACTCCTGAAGAAATCCAGAAATGGAAAAAGAAAGGAGCTGTCCAAAAGGACGGAATATATTACAACAACTTCAAATTTTGTCTTCCCAGAAATTTGTATCCAGCAGTTGTCCAATGGGCACATGGGCCTGCACACCTATCAAAAGAATTGATGGCCGCCCTCATACAGAAGTATTATGAAGCACCTGGAATCACAACATTGATCAATAGCTTCTGCAAGGCCTGTGTCATTTGTGCAAAATGCAATCCAGGAAGACCAATCAAGGTGCCTGCAAAACACCTGGCAAAGCCCATGTACCCCTTCCAGCGAATTCAAATTGACCACATCCAAATGCCCAAGAGTGGGCCCCATGAATATGCACTAGTAATAGTGGACATGTTCTCAGGATGGCCAGAGGCCTACCCAGTGGCCAGTATCACCGCAAAAACAACCGCAAGACGCCTACTTACAGAGATAGTATGTAGGTTCGGACTCCCAGAAGTCATTGAAAGTGATCAAGGCCCAGCCTTCACAGCAACAGTGACTAAAGAAATTTGGACTGCTCTAGGGGTGACTCTAGCCTTCCACACCCCTTACCACCCACAAAGTAGTGGTAAAGTGGAGCGCATGAATGGCACTCTAAAAACCAGAATGTTAAAAATGTCACAAGAAACAAAGATGCCCTGGCCAGAAAGCCTGCCAATAGCTTTATTTAGTGTTAGGCACACACCTAAAGGGAAGCATTCACTGTCCCCATATGAGGTTCTATTTGGGACAGCACCCAGACTAGGTTGTTATTATCCGCAGCAGTTACAGCTCCAATCAGATGTTTTAGTAGACTATGTAACTGAACTTGCAAGTGTTTTAAACAAAATACATGCCCAAGTTTTCTCTTCAATTCCAGATCCCGAATTGGATACAGGTTCCCATAACCTGCTTCCCGGAGATTGGGTCCTGGTCAAGAAGTTTGTGCGGAAAAATACCCTGGAACCAAGATTTGACGGTCCATTCCAAGTTCTCCTGATTACCGCAACCTCCGTCAAACTGGCCGGTAGGCCAAATTGGATCCACGCTTCCCACTGCAAGAAATCTCCTGCCCCAGAGGAAGCGAATACCGCACAAACATGTATCTCTGGTACACCTTCTCCCTAATTAGCCTTATAAAGGCCCAGCAAGTAGCCATTACCAAAGATATTAGTGGGTACACCTTCTGGTATAATTCATCGTGTACCCAGGTGGCTACTTATACCTTTGACTACTGTGATATTGTAGAATGCCCATTTCCCACACCACAAATCCAGAGCATCTATAGAGATATCCCTCATTCGAAAGACCCATATGTTTGTGTAGTTGACAAGCAATGGGGGCACAATTGTGACCATTGGGGGGCGGCGGGATGGAATGCCGGGCCTGCCTGGGGTTACAAACCAAAAAGTGCTGTATCTAAAGTAGATGATCATGGTAGATCCCTTCTCCAGAAAATGACTTTGAGAAAGCATGGGGGGGGTACACCAATGAAACTAATCCTTAACATTGAGCATCCAAGCCCAACAGATGCGGACAAGTATGTGATGGGAATGTATTGGAAAAAGGGTTCCTACCGTAAATTAGGGCATTTCTACCTCAAAGATATGTGCAACTCTTCTGAGTGGCAAGGGGCCACCCATATGGTCCCTAACCCATTAAAACCTCATATCCAGACCTTTCAAGACATGATGGCCATTGCTAACCCCACCTTTGAAGATACCATGGCCGCTGAAACAGGTTTTAATGATGTAAATCTATGGTTAGAATGGATGAAATATAATGCTAATAAGCATAATAGAACTGCATGCTATGTGTGTGGCGGTGCCCGGCCTCACCTGGGTACTGTGCCTTTAATCCTGCCAGTAGATATAGAAGAATGTGTTTTAAGCCTTTTTGCCTATCACTATAATTTTAACAGGTCCATATGTATTGCATGGACAAAAGAGTATCCTCTCCTAACCCAGGATGTCAAACCCCCAGATGGTATTACCGTGTATAAAGGTAACTACACTTGTTATGCTAATTATGATGGAATGGGTAAATTCTTGGGTAACTTCTCTAAAGGGTATTGTGCTACCTACAGAAATGTCTCTATGGACTTGTTGCAGTTTCACACCAGGTCATTAGGGGATATTTACTGGTTGTGTGGGGATTTACAGCTAAGATCCAGAATGGACAAGCAGTGGTGGGGGGAGTGTACTCTGGCTAAAGCTATTATGCCTATACATATCATCTCTGACACACACCTCGTCACCCATGGGTCCAAACACACTAAGGTTAAGCGTGACGCCCCAGTGAAAGGAAGTTTTGATCCTCATGTGTATATTGATGCCATTGGAGTGCCTAGGGGGGTGCCCAATGAGTTTAAAGCAAGGGATGAAGTTGCTGCAGGATTTGAATCAATTTTTACCATAGTTACTGCAAACAAGAATTTAAATTGGATAAATTACATTTATTATAATCAACAGCGTTTTGTTAATTATACCAGAGACGCCCTCCAGGGGTTGGCCGAACAGCTGCAGGCCACATCCCAAATGGCTTTCCAGAATAGAATGGCCCTAGATATGATCTTAGCCGAGAAAGGAGGGGTTTGTAAAATTTTGCCCGACACCATGACATGTTGTACATATATCCCAGAAAACACAGGCCCTAATGGTAAAGTTACATTAGCCATAGAAAAATTAAATGACCTGTCTGAAGAGTTAAAAAGGAATTCTGGGATAAAAGATCCCTGGGAAAGATGGTTTGGTTGGATGACAGGATGGCAAAAGGCTTTAATGCAGATTGGTATGGCTATACTAATTTTCCTTTTTATTTTTGCTCTTCTCTTTTGTTGTATCCTCCCATGTCTGAGAAAATCCCTCATGAAGACTGTTGACCAAGCGGCACCCACTTTCACCCATCTCGAAGTTGATGACCAAGATTTCCAAGACGTCAACTCACCCTGTCTGCCGCTGCAAACAATCCCTTTTGTTGATAAAGTGCAGGAATTCTAGGAAGGGACTAGCTTAGGGACAGCATCTGTCAGTGAATGGTAAAGGCCCCGTGTGGAGAAGTGGTGGGTTAGCTGCCATGGGACACCCATGGGTGTGAAGTGTTCGAGAGCCATACTGACGGATGAGTTAGCCTATTAGGGTCAGCTCTAGGGACAGACTTGCACTTTGCATTAACACCTAGCTAGCGGCCACGGGGTTTCTGTGCCTTTGGGTTAACACGTCTTCTGATACTAACAAATAAAGTTTTATCTCATAGAACATTTCATAGGGGGGACTGATGTGGGATTATTAAAAATCTTTATTGTACTTGTATTGAATTATTGTACTAACTCCATTTTAACTTTATACTGTGATGATCCTCCATTTTGTCCTCCTAACCTGACTTCTTCAATCCTCCATTTTGTCCTCATGACTTAACTTGTTCATTTTAAAACTACCTTACGTGACTGAACTTCTCAACCCAATTAGTATAGTAGACAAAGACTGTATTTCCTGCAAGGACAAGCACCAGGAGGTGCTGGCTACTCCTTAAAACTTGTAAGATAGTATAGTTTGAAGGCCACGAGAACACAGTAGTAATGAAATGTTCTATTCATAAGAGACCTTGCACCTGGACATGAGGCCTGATATCATTGACCGTGTAAAATGACGCTCAGGACCCCCTTATCCCCACCCGTGTCCAGAACAATCCCACCTCCGGTGGGTGGACACGGGACTAACCTCTTAATTTTTTGAACCAATAGGAAAGACACTAACCCCCGACACTTAACAATTAATCCAATTGATGATGTTTATTTGCTGATATTCTAATAATCAATGATGACGCAAAATGCCTCTTAAAAGGGCCTGCGCGCCCGCTTTTTCTTCACTTGCCAATAAACTTTCTCGAAGTTATTTTAACCTGAACCTTGTGTGTCAGACTTAATTACTTCAGCGTATATACGCAATTCAATTTTATTGATTTGGACAGGAACAGATAGACATTTAAACATTTTGGTTTACTTTTAAAAAGTACCATAACACAGCCACAGCCCGTAACCCAGCTATAATACTCTATAATACAGCCACAGCCAGTAACCCAGCTATAATACTGTATAATACAGCCACAGCCAATAACCCAGCTATAATACTGTATAATACAGCCACAGCCAGTAACCCAGCTATAATACTGTATAATACAGCCACAGCCAGTAACCAAGCTATAATACTGTATAATACAGCCACAGCCAGTAACCCAGCTATAATACTGTATAATACAGCCACAGCCAATAACCCAGCTATAATACTGTATAATACAGCCACAGCCAATAACCCAGCTATAATACTCTATAATACAGCCACAGCCAGTAACCCAGCTATAATACTGTATAATACAGCCACAGCCAATAACCCAGCTTTAATACTGTATAATACAGCTACAACCAGTAACCCAGCTATAATACTGTATAATACAGCCACAGCCAGTAACCCAGCTATAATTCTCTATAATACAGCCACAGCCAGTAACCCAGCTATAATACTCTATAATACAGCCACAGCCAGTAACCCAGCTATAATACTGTATAATACAGCCACAGCCAATAACCCAGCTATAATACTGTATAATACAGCCACAGCCAGTAACCCAGCTATAATACTCTATAATACAGCCACAGCCAGTAACCCAGCTATAATACTGTATAATACAGCCACAGCCAGTAACCCAGCTATAATACTGTATAATACAGCCACAGCCAATAACCCAGCTATAATACTGTATAATACAGCCACAGCCAGTAACCCAGCTATAATACTGTATAATACAGCCACAGCCAGTAACCCAGCTATAATACTGTATAATACCGCCAGTAACCCAGCTATAATACTGTATAATACAGCCACAGCCAGTAACCCAGCTATAATACTGTATAATACAGCCACAGCCAGTAACCCAGCTATAATACTGTATAATACAGCCACAGCCAGTAACCCAGTTATAATACTGTATAATACAGCCGCAACCAGTAACCCAGCTATAATACTGTATAATACAGCCGCAGCCAGTAACCCAGCTATAACACTGTATAATACAGCCACAGCCAGTAACCCAGCTATAACACTGTATAATACAGCCACAGCCAGTAACCGAGCTATAATACTGTATAATACAGCCACAGCCAGTAACCCAGCTATAATACTGTATAATACAGCCACAGCCAATAACCCAGCTATAATACTGTATAATACAGCCACAGCCAGTAACCCAGCTATAATACTGTATAATACAGCCACAGCCAATAACCCAGCTATAATACTGTATAATACAGCCACAGCCAGTAACCCAGCTATAATACTGTATAATACAGCCACAGCCAATAACCCAGCTATAATACTGTATAATACAGCCACAGCCAGTAACCCAGCTATAATACTGTATAATACAGCCACAGCCAATAACCCAGCTATAATACTGTATAATACAGCCACAGCCAATAACCCAGCTATAATACTGTATAATACAGCCACAGCCAGTAACCCAGCTATAATACTGTATAATACAGCCACAGCCAATAACCCAGCTATAATACTGTATAATACAGCCACAGCCAATAACCCAGCTATAATACTGTATAATACAGCCACAGCCAGTAACCCAGCTATAATACTGTATAATACAGCCACAGCCAATAACCCAGCTATAATACTGTATAATACAGCCACAGCCAATAACCCAGCTATAATACTGTATAATACAGCCACAGCCAATAACCCAGCTATAATACTGTATAATACAGCCACAGCCAGTAACCCAGCTATAATACTGTATAATACAGCCACAGCCAGTAACCCAGCTATAATACTGTATAATACAGCCACAGCCAGTAACCCAGCTATAACACTGTATAATACAGCCACAGCCAGTAACCCAGCTATAATACTGTATAATACAGCCACAGCCAGTAACCCAGCTATAACACTGTATAATACAGCCACAGCCAGTAACCCAGCTATAATACTGTATAATACAGCCACAGCCAGTAACCCAGCTATAATACTGTATAATACAGCCACAGCCAATAACCCAGCTATAATACTGTATAATACAGCCACAGCCAGTAACCCAGCTATAATACTGTATAATACAGCCACAGCCAGTAACCCAGCTATAATACTCTATAATACAGCCACAGCCAGTAACCCAGCTATAATACGCTATAATACAGCCACAGCCAGTAACCAAGCTATAATACTGTATAATACAGCCACAGTCAGTAACCCAGCTATAATACTGTATAATACAGCCACAGCCAGTAACCCAGCTATAATACTGTATAATACAGCCACAGCCAGTAACCCAGCTATAATACTGTATAATACAGCCACAGCCAGTAACCCAGCTATAATACTGTATAATACAGCCACAGCCAGTAACCCAGCTATAATACTGTATAATACAGCCACAGCCAGTAACCCAGCTATAATACTGTATAATACAGCCACAGCCAGTAACCCAGCTATAATACTGTATAATACAGCCACAGCCAATAACCCAGCTTTAATACTGTATAATACAGCCACAGCCAGTAACCCAGCTATAATACTGTATAATACAGCCACAGCCAATAACCCAGCTATAATACTGTATAATACAGCCACAGCCAATAACCCAGCTATAATACTCTATAATACAGCCACAGCCAGTAACCCAGCTATAATACTGTATAATACAGCCACAGCCAATAACCCAGCTATAATACTGTATAATACAGCCACAGCCAGTAACCCAGCTATAATACTGTATAATACAGCCACAGCCAGTAACCCAGCTATAATACTGTATAATACAGCCACAGCCAATAACCCAGCTATAATACTGTATAATACAGCCACAGCCAATAACCCAGCTATAATACTCTATAATACAGCCACAGCCAGTAACCCAGCTATAATACTGTATAATACAGCCACAGCCAGTAACCCAGCTATAATACTGTATAATACAGCCACAGCCAGTAACCCCGTTATAATACTGTATAATACAGCCACAGCCAGTAACCCAGCTATAATACTGTATAATACAGCCACAGCCACAGCCAGTAACCCAGCTATAATACTGTATAATACAGCCACAGCCAGTAACCCAGCTATAATACTGTATAATACAGCCACAGCCAGTAACCCAGCTATAATACTGTATAATACAGCCACAGCCAGTAACCCAGCTATAATACTGTATAATACAGCCACAGCCAATAACCCAGCTATAATACTGTATAATACAGCCACAGCCAATAACCCAGCTATAATACTGTATAATACAGCCACAGCCAATAACCCAGCTAAAATTCTCTATCATGCACTTTATAAATTTTAAAGTTCATACAGCCCTTTTAGAGAGATCATGGAAATAACATGAGAGTACCCCACAGAAACTAAATATTAATTTCTTGATCACTATACATTATCATCATCATTATTGTCCATTATTTTTATATATTTTTATTTTTAAATTCTTTATTTTTATAGTGCATATGAGGTAACAACATGCATGGGGTACCCCAAGGGCAATCCACATGCTTTTCAGAACATTTGTTTTACAATAGGAGTATGTTGGAGCTTCCACTTTTTTATATTTACCGTAATATGCATATGATCTGGCTTTATCACGACTTAGCTTTGTTAATTGTATGTAACATTGAGTATCATGCTGGTTTATACATGTAACACATTGCTTGTTCATGCAACAAATGACACCCCGTGGGCTCAAGAGGTAGTGGGCAGAGGAGTGACAAAGGGGCCTGAGAGCATGGCATGCATAATTACGCTTAAGCTGACTAGTGAGCCATATGTGAGCTGCAAATACAGGCTTAATAAGACTACATGAAAACAGGCATCGTTAGACTGATTATGACTTATTATAGAGTAATCGTTGAGCTGGGTCTAAGTTGAGCATATAATAAAGACTAGTGAGATTGGACAATTTAAAGCCACTGTCACCCAGGTGGGTCAGGGATTCCAGTGCTGCCTCAGTGGGAGAGAGTTGGCGTCCCGGTGGACCCAGGGGCTTTCAGGCAGGGGAAGTCCCGTTGTTATCCGGTGCCTGCTCTGCTGTGTCCGAGTAGTTGGGGGCAAGTGTCCTTCAGAGCAGGCATCCGTGCATGTTTCACCCACGTGGTGTTCTGCATGGTTCCCTGGGTACCTCCGGGTTTCTGCCTTGGTGTGGTGTGTTTGCCGCTGTCACTCGTCCACATGCTGGTATCCACCATATTTGGGAGCTGGGTTTTATCTGTGAGAGCCCGTTGTCCGGGCAGTCTTGTTGCAGGCTGGTATGTGAGTGCCTGGTTGGTCCTCCCATAGAGATGTCGCAACTGCCGCATTCACCCCTGGCGGGGATGGTTGCCGCACACTGTTCCGTCTCACCCATGTAGCCGCAGTGTCCCGCTTGTTCGGGTCATCCGTGCCTCTCAGTTTTGGCGTAAGTGGCTGCGAGGGCTGGCACTTCTCTGTGTGGTGGAATCAGGAGGTAGGAGCCGCTTAGGTGGTATCCCGGGGAGGTATAAGATTCACCTCCTGCTGTCTGCGCACATGGCGCCCGCCATTTTGGAGGCAGCGGTCGGGCCCCTCAGCTTCACGATCGGTGCCACTGGGTGTGGACCGGGATCACCCCCCGGCCCAGAGGGGAGGGATTGGGACCGGGTCCGCATAGGTGTAGTTTGGCTGTCGGGCTCCGTTAGGCGGGATAGTGGAGCGGCGTCCGTCTACTCCACTCACCACCAGGGAAGGTCCCGCTTGTCGCTGCTGAGATCTCCCCTCCGGGGGACTAAAACTCGGGGAGCAATCCTCTCCCTGGTTCCGGTAGCCCTTATCCATCGAGGTTCGCGGTCGTGGGTGAGTTGGGTGCTAAAAGACATATTTTATGGGCTTTGTAATGTCTTCATTTGCAGGAGCTGAGCTGTCCTGCTCGGTGGCCCGGCCCCGCCCCCCATTATCATTATATATTTTATTGCACATTGTAATTAGAAATATTACCGTAGTTACAGTATATATGCTGGTAAATCATATCTAGTGTTTGTAATTATTACCAGCATATGTAGTGCTGGTTTCTGAACCTGGGGTATGTCGTGTATCAAAAGCCGGGGATACAGCAGGAGCAGATGGAATTCCAGTTCACAATAGTCCAGAGTGGATGTACAGAGACGTTTTGCTTCCATGTATCGGTTATTAGGCCTATTTGTGTGTGTGTATCTGGTAGTGCCACGTTGCTCATTTGAGGTACCTGCACACTATCCGTAATCCCTACACACATTTAAATAACTGGAGATTTTTTAGCATCACTCCAATGGCTATAAAAGTGTGACCACGTCAGCTCATTGAAGTGGTCTGGGTGCCGTGTCCCAGGTCCCTTAATCCTGCAATGGTAATTTTTGCAGTGTTTGAGAAACCTCAATAATTACCTGCCAGAGTTAACTCCACCTCTAGCAGCTGTCCACCAGTGGTCCTCTGCGTTTTTTTTATATAATGCTTTCCTATGGCAGGAGGGGAGGGGAGTCCTAACACGAGCACGGCACTCACCGCGCATGCGCATTAGGTGTGTCTCCCCCCCCTCCACCTACCTGCCGGCTAACATCAGCAAGGGAGGAGGAGAGGTGGAGCCTGAACCAGCGCCAAGGGACATCAGCACTGGAATCAGGAAAGTGTCAGAAGGGGTTTTGTCAGGTTTTAACCCATTTTGCACCACGGGGGGGGGGGGGGGGGGTGAGGGCATGAGCGAGGGAGGCACAATAGGGGGAAAACAACTATAGTTTCACATTACGCTAAAGGCAAAATCTCAAATGAGACAGAAAAGGGGTATTTTTCTAAACCCCTACACACTTAGCAACCCATGATAGCAAACACATGATGGGCAGCAGCATTGTAACATGTCTGTGTGATACAAATATACAAAATTCAGCCCTGCTTCAAACTCCCATTACTCCTGCTGTCAAGGAGTAGTAGGCGTTTGAGCGCAGGCCTTAATTTTGTATGTTTGTATTTACTGATTTAGATTAAAGGGACACTCCATGCACCCAGACCACTTCTGCCCATTGGAGTGGTCTGGGTGCCAACTCCCATCACCCTTAATCTTGCAAGTGTAATTATTACAGTTTTTCTAAACTGCAATAATTACCTTGCAGGGTTAAGTCCTCCTCTAGTGGCTGTCTACTAGACAGCCACTAGAAGGACTTCTGTGTTCTTAGAACACGAAAAGTGTTTTTGAAACGATGCTGGACGTCCTCACGCACTTCCAACATCGCCGAAATCCCCATAGGAAAGCATTGAATATGCCGCACATTAGGTCTCCCCTGCCGGCTGACGTCGGCGGGGGAGGAGCGAGGGACATCGGCGCTGGATTCAGGTAAGTCGCTGAAGGGGTATTAACCCCTTCAGCAACATGGGATGGGGGTGGGAGGGAGTGGGCACTGTAGGATTCTCTAGTGCCAGGGAAACAGATTTGTTTTCCTGGCACTGGAGAGTCCCTTTAAAGGACCACTATAGTGCCAGGAAAACATACTCGTTTTCCTGGCACTATAGTGCCCTGAGGGTGCCCCCACCCTCAGGGACCCCCTCCCGCCGGGCTCTGGGGAGAGTAAAGGGTTAAAACTTACCTTAATTCCAGCGCCGGGCGGGGAGCTCTCCTCCTCCTCTCCGCCTCCGATCCTCCCTTTTGGCTGAATGCGCATGCGCGGCAAGAGCTGCACGTGCATTCAGCCGCTCTCATAGGAAAGCATTTACAATGCTTTCCTATGGACGCTTGCGTGCTCTCACTGTGATTTTCACAGTGAGAATCATGCAAGCGCCTCTAGTGAGACAGCCACTAGAGGATTTGGAGGCTGGATTAACCCAAATATAAACATAGCAGTTTCTCTGAAACTGCTATGTTTATAAAAAAAAAAAAGGGTTAATCCTAGAGGGACCTGGCACCCAGACCACTTCATTAAGCTGAAGTGGTCTGGGTGCCTAGAGTGGTCCTTTAATGCAGATCCATATCTGGTTTATTTTACGGTTTTGTTGGTTGGTATATGCACACTTTACAGAGACTGCGTCTTACCTCATTCAGTTAGAACTCATTGTCTCACATTGTCCCCCCCCCCCCCCCCAATGGACTGTTTGTACATACCAGGTTGTTTTACAAATACACATGTACCATGACTAGTAAGTATACTTTATTCTTAATATAGCACATCCATTAATGATGGTTGATTATATTTTAATTTCATAGTCACAATATAGCTTGTTACAGTAATCCTTGTGTATTATTTTGTTTGTTTTTCGCTTTTATTTGCTCTGTAAAAGGGTGATATCGGGCTGAAGCTCACACATTCTTGTCGTTTAATGCATAAAAAATGCAAATAAATTAATTAGTTAATAAAAAAGATACCCATGAAATTCCTGCAATTTGCTAAAAATGTCAAGCTTATAGTTTCTGCTGTCAGCAAACCAGTGAGTTATTCTGCAATGCTTGTTATCTGTGCTTTACAGGCACAGTTAGGATTTCTGGGAGTTGTAGTTTAGGTGAGGACATCAAGCACAGTATTACAATTAGATTATAAAGAGTTCAAAGGGAAACATAGTCTTAAATAAGAGGGGCAAAGGTTTAAAAATAATATCAGGAAGTATTACTTTACTGAGAGAGTAGTGGATGCATGGAATAGCCTTCCAGCTGAAGTGGTAGAGGTTAACACAGTAAAGGAGTTTAAGCATGCGGGGGATAGGCATAAGGCTATCCTAACTATAAGATAAGGCCAGGGACTAATGAGAGTATTAGAGTATTTAGAAAATTGGGCAGACTAGATGGGCCGAATGGTTCTTATCTGCCGTCACAGATTCTGATTTGTCTTTGGCCCGGAGGGCATTAAAAGGACTATGTAAACCACAAAAACATATTGATTAAAGCCTGCAGTGCATTTATATAAATTCTGCACATTGTATCAACAAAATGAAAACTGAAGATCCCAGCATGCAATGTCCACCGCCACAGCCTTTGGTTAATAATCACAGAGAAGTTTTGGTTGGAGCAACATTTTAATAGAGTGATCTGCAATTAATGTTTTCTGTGCTAAGAATGGAACACACAATAATCATGAAATCACACGCTTTACATCCGCTGTTAGGTGTTAAAATCAATGCAATAGTTACAGGGTTATTCTTGAAAGACAACTGTGGGGAATTCAAAGTAAATTTCATATTTGAGGACAAGAAGGCCACGCTAGTAACAAAGCTAACATGGAGAGTCTTTTCTCATTCAGCTAAAATTTGAAATGAATTTGCAATACTCAATAATTCCCAGTACAGAGAGTAACCACTACTGATGGCGAGTTGGTGGGAGCCGCTGGGAGACGAATACAGCGAGGAGAGCCATTCACTTCACGAGGCTCCTCATGATGCTTAGAGATGAGCCTCGGTAGCCGCTTCCAAAATGGTTCCAGTGGTTGAGATAATGGAAAAGCTGATACAACTTCAGTCGTTTCTCAAAGCCGGGAGCTTTCGGAATTTTGTCGTGGTAGGCGGAGTAGAAGGATCCACCAAATCCACCGAACATGCCAGCAATGGCAAGCTCAAACTCAGAATGGCCGTAAAATGAGGCCGGGTCAAATATCACAGGGCCAGAATCCAATTCCGCCACGTTACCTCCCCACAAGTCTCCATGAAGAAGAGCCGGCACAACGTCAACGCCATCAAACAGCGCTGGAATCTTCAGCTGTAACAAACAAATCCAAGAAATAATAAAATCCAAATAAATATAATAAATAAAAAGGGGGCTTGCCATTGCCAAATTCACTTTATACTGATCTATAGAGCAGTAAAGGACCAGTTTGTTTTAAAGGACCTGTGCCCTTAACCCTGCAATGTAAAACACTGTAGTTTTGGAAAAACATTAGGTTGACCCCCGTTTCCGATGTCTGAGGCAGTGGCGCAGCCAAAGCCAAGGGACCTTTTTAACACCGGAGCAATACAATAGCTTTAGGGCAGAGGGACACTACAGCGTTAGGAATACAGTTTTGTGTTCCTTTAAAACAACAGTCAAATGAAAAAGAAATGTCATGCAATATTTTCCTGGTTTGCTGGCTGCAAAACTGCAAATTTCAGCCAATCCTGGTCCACCCATTTTTCTCAATTTGAACTCAAAAAGAACAGCCGTAACAGTGTATGGGATATTTAGCATCTCATAAACATAGCCGTAGTAATATTCATGAACTGACATGAATGAAAACTACTGTTCTGGTTAACAGAAGCCTCAGTGTGGTTTCTAAAAGGTACATTCATTGCATGGACTGTAGTAAAGAAATTTGTTTGTGCATACAGCTGCAGCACAGACTCTCATATAATGATATGATAGCACTTGGTAAGTGTATGACCCATGTGTCATTTTAAAATAAATCATAAACTACCCACCTGTAACTGTGACCAGAGCTCTCTCGCCTCTCTGTCCCCAGATGATTTTTCCAGCAGGTCAAGCTGGGTCTGGATGCGCTGGCGGGAGTAAAAGGTAACCCAATCATCCCGCCAATCGTTCACCTGTACAACAAGGAAAGACCTTCAACTCAATTATTGGAATGAGTCACTAAAAAAGTAGCACCCTTACACAACTCAATGACATGGTCTGGGTGCAGTGGTCCTGTCATTTTAACCTGGCAATGTAAAACATTGAAGATTTACAGAAACTGCAATGTTTACACTGCAGGGGTAAAGGAAGACTATAGGCACCCAGAACAATTCAGCTCAATGAAGTGATCTTGGTGCCATCTCCTTCTCGTTTTAACCCTGCCATGTAAATCATTGTTGTTCTACATTAATGTTTACATTGCAGGGTTTTAATGCCTCTACTGGCTGTCATAGTGACAGCCATAAGAGGCAATACCGCAGAAACTGCTGTGTGAAACTCTGCTGTTGCAATCAGATGGTCTCAGAGACCGGTCAATGCTTTTCTATGCGGTTTTGCAAAACGCTGGACATTTACATGAGAAGCATAGGAACGGCCAGCGCCACAACACAGAGTCAAACTCCTTGAAACTGCTGGAAGCACCTCTAGTGGTTGTCTGGTAGGTAGTCACTAAAGGCAATCTTAACCCTGCAATTTAAACACTGCACTTTATCTAGAATTGCCATGTTTTACATTGCATGGTTAAGGGAATAAGGACCTTGAATGAGATGAAGTGGTCTGGGTGCCTGTAGTGTCCATTTAAATACGCCTCTAGTGTCTGTCTTCCTGACTGCAACTAGAGGCACTTCCTCCTCCAGAAACTGAGTGAAACTGGGTCCTGGAATAAAATGCTGCTCATTGAGAGAGGTGATGTATTTCCATTAAAAAAAATGGTAGATCCGGTAAATTAATCACACAAAATACTGATTTTAAAAGATCAGAGTGAAGAAGCCCTACCAATGGAAGATATCCGCAGCAGGTCACTATATGGAAACCGAACTTGTCTATGAACTGAACATCTGCTTGTCCTGGGCCTTTACCTTGAGGACCACAAAATAAATAGAAATACATATAAGTAAACCCATTGTCGTCAGGCTAGGTATCTATAATGTATTTATAATGGGTTATCTGTATCCACATTTTTACCTACCGTTAAACAATGTATATATTGTTAGTGATCCACTTTAAAAGTATGGTTAAAAATAATCACAAATAACCAATTAGAATTTGTAATGGGACAAGACAGGGTTTGCCCCCTGTCTCCATTACAGTTTGATTCTTATTGACTCCAAAAAAAAGTCACAGATAATTCCAGTAATACTATTACAGCATTTTTTTTTTGTTTGTTTGTTTGATTTTTGTTCTCTTTTTCCCTTTAATGACGCTGTACGCTTAGGAAACACAATATAGTTATTCTTTCCAGTTAGACAGTGACTTTGAAAAAACAAAACAAAAAAAAAACAGTTCTCCCAAGAGCAGCTTCACTCCTTACTTGGGATGTGTGGAACTGCTCTGAAAGCAGATATTGGTGGTCCATGACTTGGCTCTCTCTCTCTTGAAAGGAGCCCACGTTGTGCGTACACTTTGTCGTCAAAGCTTGGGCACAATGATTTCTGTACAGCTGGATCTGAGCATTCCGGCTGTATGACTGACAGTTCTAAGGGGCTGGATTAGAGCTACATAGATTTTTACAATTTATTGCAGTTCTAATTCACTCGCAGAGCTGAGAGAAGGTGCAAGGTCCTCTCTTAACCATCAGCTTTGCAATTACACAAAGTTGTGACAGCTTGTAAATTGAGCCCTTAAAGTATCTGTTTACTTAAAGAAACACTATAGGGACCCAGATCACGTCATCTGAAAGGGTCTAGGTTCAATGTTCCCTTCTGCTTTAACCCTGCAGCTGAAAACATTGCTGCAAGGATGGGCACTGCTGGGGAGGAAAGATACGAAAAAAGGACTTTTTATTTCTGCCGGCAGATGGAGGACAGTAACCAAAATGGCCAACAGGGCATTATAGCGTTAGAAATACTGCTAATGCTATAGTGTTCCTTTAACTTCGGACTAGTTGTGCACTTTCTAAGTAAAATAGAACAATACTCATTCTAAAAGCCCCAAATGACAGATATAATAAACAGATTAAACCTATATCTAGAAGATGATTCGAATTCGACTTGTAGGATATGACATGACTTATAGGGGGTTTCAAACATTCGATAAAAAACACAGAGCTCTAAACACAAGCCAGTGGTAGAGTAAACAACATCCAAGAGAGAGCATCCATATGTATGCGAAATGGCTTGATATTTACCCACTTTCCCACTTTCTTTAGTCATTTGATCCCGCAGCCTCTGATTATAGAGGTGAAGGTCTGCCAGTTGCTCGCCAAGCTTTGACGATTGTCTGTAACAGAAAGACTAATTACTATATGTGGAAATAAATACTTACAATTAGACTGTATATATCTTTTACCAAATAATATATCCCATAATACTCTGTCAGACCCTCATGTGTTTGTGGCAGGTCCCAAAAAAACAACATTCTCCCCAGCACCCAAAGGCTGATCCCTCTGCAGATACACACTGATAATGCTGAAATTATACTTCCTCATCATCAAATGCGAACACGTCCAATCATGGCTGGCAGTAATCTGTCTCCTAGTTGTAATTACGGCTAACGGGAGCACACGTTTAATTTTTTAGGTGCCAGATGTAAGGTGATTTTATAAGCATTTCTACTTGGTTTTTGACAATCAATTTGGGATGAATCTACTACAAAACATCATATAAACAGAAACTTGGCAGCTGCTCGTTACATTTCCTCCATGATTTGTTTATTAAAGGGACTCTCCAGTGCCAGGAAAACAAATCAGTTTTCCTGGCACTAGAGAATCCTGCAGTGCCCCCCTCCATAACACACACCCCCATCCCATGTTGCTGAAGGGGTTAAAACCCCTTTAGTCACTTACCTGAATCCAGCGCCGATGTCCCTCGGCGCTGGGTTAGGCTCTGCCCACGATCCTCCTCCGCCAACGCCAGCCGGCGGGGGAGATCTAGTGCGCATGCGTGACAATGGCCACACGCGCATTAGACCTCCCATAGGAAAGCATTATTCAATGCTTTCCTGTGGGGATTCCAGCGACACTTGAGGTCCTCACATAGCGTGAGGACCTCCAGTGTCGTTTAAAACACTTTTCGTGTTTTAAGAAGCCTCAAGTACCTCTAGTGGCTGTTTGATAGACAGCCACTAGAGGAGGACTTAAAGGGAAACTCCAGTGCCAGGAAAAAAATCTGTTTTCCTGGCACTGCAGGTCCCCCTCTCCCTCCCACCTCCCAATCCCCGGTTGCTGAAGGGGTGAAAACCAGTCACTTACCAGAGGCAGCGACATGTCCCACGTCGCTGCTTCTTCCTCCGCTGCCACTCCTCCTCTGCATTACGTCGGCCGGTGGGCGAGACTGATCCTGCCCGCCGGCCGGGGAGACCTAATGCGCATGTGCGGCATTAGAGCTCCCCATAGGAAAGCATTGAAAATGTTTTTCAATGCTTTCCTATGGGGAATTGAGCAATGCTGGAGGTCCTCACACAGCGTGAGGATGTCCAGCGACGCTCTAGCACAGAAAATCTGTGCTAGAGACACGGAAGTGCCTTCTAATGGCTGTTTAGTAGACAGCCACTAGAGGTGGAGTTAACCCTGCAAGGTAATTATTGCAGTTTATAAAAATGGGCAGAAGTGGTCTGGGTGCCTGGAGTGTCCCTTTAACCCCTTAAGGACCAAACTTCTGGAATAAAAGGGAATCATGACATGTCACACATGTCATGTGTCCTTAAGGGGTTAATCCTGCAAGGTAATTAGTGCAGTTTATAAAAACTGCAATAATTACACTTGCAGGGTTAAGGGTGATGGGAGTTGGCACCCAGACCACTTCCATGGACAGAAGTGGTCTGGGTGCCTGAAGTGTCCCTTTAAGTTATTGTTAATATCTGTGAAAGTTAGGTACTCCATACAGCTAGGACATAAAACTACCTGCTTAGACTTTTCATGTCCAAATGCTCCATAACAAGTACGGCTCCCCCTCCTGGTTGGTCTATAACCTTGATTGGCTTAGGGGCAATCACCGTTTCTGTCTGTAGAATGGCTTCCAAGCTGGCCATTTCTCCCAAGAACATCCTTCGAGCCTAAAAGCAGAAGACAGTAGCAGGTATGATAGAGCGAGAATCTCAGTCTACCTTTCTCTCTAACTGCAAACTCTTGAAATAAAATGTATACACCTATTTGTTAAGTCTTAAGATTTAACTAATGATTATGGACATTGTGAGAGAAATGTGATTACACCTAAAACTATGTGATCATTTGGTTGTGTCTGCTCTCCGTACACAGAACACTGAACCATGCATCACTCCTAAGACGGAACACTGGCCCTTCACATGTACATAGACCTCGCACAGAACTCTGTAACTTTCCATGGAACTAACAAAGAACCCAACAGCTCTCCCTAGCTCGAAAACTGAACCCTGCAGATCTCAATAGAGGAAACCGTGAACCCTGCATCTCTGCATAACCAACAATGACCCTACTCGATACCCTAAACAATGATCCCGGCTGAACCCAACTGGCTAAACCGTGAACCCGGCAGGTCTCCTGAAACTGATCGCTCAAGTCTGCAGTTCTTCACAGAATGTACATTGAATGCTGCCTCTTTATAAAAATAAAAAAAAACACAACATTGTGCCCTTGATACTCCAGATGCTTTGGACTACATCTCCCAAATGCTCTTACAGCCATAATAATGGCAAAGCATAAGGGGAGATATAGTCCACCGCATCTCGAGTGTCAAATATTGCCTACTCTTGCAGTATACCCTGCAAACTATACAATTAAAGGGTTAATCATGAAACACTGCCTTTGGTTAGAGTAACGCTTTCTGAGTTGGTCCATCCTTCCCCAACCCCCCAAATAAAAAATGTGTAAAAAGAAATTTAAAAAAAAAAATTAAAATAAAAGGCTCCATCACCCAAGTCCAATTTTTTTCCTGCAACTTGATCATTTTTGTCTGACGTCACTCTCTCTCTCGCTATGAAGTGGTCATGGTGCTTGGAGTAACTATTTAACTCTGCAGATTGCTATAGACTGAACACCTTTTTTAAATAGCCAAAATAACTGAATGAACCCTGCAGGTCTCTACAAATTTACTATAGAATAAATTATTGTCCAATAGGCTCAGTCACCAGATCTATTTCTATTTATTTATTAACAGGAAGACACTCTATACAAACAAACATACATGTTTTATTAAAATGTCCACACCGCGTCAGTGTTAATCACTCATTATACAGGATCCATGAGCAGTCTAGATGTTCTGTGCCAGCATAATCTCTGAGAGATTTAGACGCCAGTACCAACTGTACAGGGCACACAGAATTACACTACTCAGCAGCACGGTAGCGAGTGCCACAATCAGAACTAATCCTCTCTGCACAACAAGTACATCTAAACAATAAACAGTAAAACCCCTAGTTACTGTACATTATAAACGCAAATTTGTTTAGCATGATAAATAGTTATACATACACATCCCAATGTACTCATTTTGCAATTCCAAGCAAGTCACTGTTTAGTGAATACACCATTTGTCTCAATTCAGTACACAAAACTACAGAATATTGTGCAATTTTATTAAACAAACTAAACTATAATAAAATAAAGATAAGCTGCTACATGATTGTAAGTATAATTTTAAAAAAAATCCACTAATATTGCAATGTATTCTATTTTTATCATGAAGTAATTTTAGTATGTTAATTGACCGGTGACAGCCACCCATCCTGCTATAGTGGCTTAAAATTCTAACAACGCTCAGCCATTGAGCACTGCAGGGACAAATGGCTGGCTCAGCATCTTGGGAGCAGTAATCCACAGCAGGTTGCAAGTCAGAAGTTAAACATGCATTATTTAAAGTGCAATAAATCTATTTAGAATGCAATGTAGAGCTGGCAGGGAGAGTGTATGTGTAACTATGGACTAATATGCTGGAATAATAATATAATAAATAATACTAATAATAATATTAAGTTTTATAGAGATCAGGTTCAGATTGCAGCCTTGGAACCTCAGATTTGTGGTTGATCTTGACAAAGACCCGGCCCTTGTCAGTGTCATAGCTCTGCCCCTGGCTAATGCAGCCTCCTCCTGAGTGGCCAGCTTGCTTGATGAGGACAGAGCCCAACTCCTGCTTCAGGAGGGATTCCATGCTGCCTTTTCCTGGATTTGCGGTTCACGTGCGTTCCACTGACGTCATTGGCATGCGCGGACTGCTCTGAACTTTTTTTTTTTTTTTTTTTTACTACACTTGCTGCCCACTGGGTGGCAGCATTTACAAGGAATATGGAAAGATAAAAGGCTCTGACAAAAGCATGTGTCCAGGCAATACATGACAACATACCCAGGTTTTCAGGAGCAGTCCTTGTGGTTATTGTTCCACACATCCCTGTGCTGGTATTTGTTCTAGGTTTCAATCTTGTTTTCCTATACAGTATTATGTATTTCTATTATCTGGGTTAAAAACTATAGTTGTGATTGGACTTCAACTCACACAAATCTCAGCCATCGTTTGGCTACACCTGTTTTGCAGTATGTTGGAAAACACTCTATGCCTCTCCAGGATTTTCTGTTCAAGAATGCTTTCCAAGTGATGGAATATCATAGTAGCCAACTATCCCTAATTTCCAGGGACCAGTCTGTGTTTTGGGCTTTTGTCCCAGGTAGAAAAATTAGTCCTGGGACATGTCCTGTAGTCCAGGGCCTGTTTGTCTATCTGTGTGTGTTATTGTGCGTGTGTGTGCATATGTGTATGTACATGACACCTAAGTGTCCCTGGATTTTTATTTTTTTTCAAATATTGGCAACAGTATTGACAGCCAGCCCGGTAATCCAGTCAACCAGGGCTGCTCATGACATCTGCACCGTCGTTATTCGGCAGGTGCTACTTTTAGTTTTACCTTAAATAAAACACTGACACCAAATTTATCTGTTGGATTATAACGTCCACAGCTTTATTAATTATTAAATATATAAATAAATAAATTAACAATTTAGGGTCATTGTCCAGCAAACATTATATTACTATCCCCCCGCACAATACCCCTGACAATGACCCTATCTTTTGAACAATAATTAACATTCAATTAACATATAACCAGAAACACACGGCCTACCAGAGAGGCCCCAAAACCATACTGTTAACTGTAGGGGTGTACCCAGACACCCCTACCCCCTAGGTTCGAAGCCACCGGAGAGCTTGAACCTACCAACACTCTAATCCATCTGGCCTACTCCAGCCTAGGCCTTGGCCTGTCCATTCCCAATTCCAGCTAACTCCTGGCTTTAACACGCCCTGTTCCCGCCGCTGTGACCAAACAGGATCAAACCTCAACTATAGGGAGGGAGGGAGGGAGGGACAAGTGACAGGTCAGTGCAATTCAGATTAACTGGCTCCTCACTTAAGATGGCCGCCTATTTACACTACCTGACTCCTCCCCTACTTAGCCCCACCCTAAACCATCCCATAATTTTCCACCTGCCCACTTCCTGGCCTTGTCAAGGCCCACTCCCCTGTTTCACTGTTCCATGGGCTTCATGACATCTGCACCGTCGTTATTCGGCAGGTGCTACTTTTAGTTTTACCTTAAATAAAACACTGACACCAAATTTATCTGTTGGATTATAACGTCCACAGCTTTATTAATTATTAAATATATAAATAAATAAATTAACAATTTAGGGTCATTGTCCAGCAAACATTATATTACTATCCCCCCGCACAATACCCCTGACAATGACCCTATCTTTTGAACAATAATTAACATTCAATTAACATATAACTAGTAACACACGGCCTACCAGAGAGGCCCCAAAACCATACTGTTAACTGTAGGGGTGTACCGGGGGGCGGAGCCTGACCGGGGAGCTGAACAGACACGTTTACTGAGAGCTCCTGAGCCTGATCCCGGTTTTAAGCAAAAATCAGGGGGTAAGCTACAATTTCTGCACCCCAGTTCACCCTGCCTTGTCACACAGGAGCAGGGGTACCGGGAGACACCTTGATCGACTGCATGCCCGCTGTGATGCTGAACCGGAGGGCCGAGGCCTACAACTCGCAGAGCTGGAGAGAGGCGGCCGCTCTCCCAGCTCACCGACCCTCACAGCACCCGCAGTATCGGACCTCCCTCCCCCCCCCAAGACCGGCGGGGGTTATCCCGGTCCCCATCGACATGTGCCATCAGCCCACAAACGATGCAAACACCGACGGCACTCCACGACAGGCTCCGCACCAGCAGGCTGTAAACCGCAAAATGGCGACCACAATCCTCAACACGGAGCCTGCAGAAACTCAGCCCCTTCATGTACGCCTGGATGCTCTGCTGAATAGTTTTTGGGAAAAACTGGAGCAGCGGCGTTTACACCAAACCCCCAACCAACCTGCAGTAGTGGGGAAGCGGGAGACTGCGAGCCGGAGAGGGCAGATCCCGGACATGGCCGCCAATTCTTCAATGGCGGAGTGCCCTTCTAGGCAGAGGCCCAACAGGAGATTCTCTCCAAACCACCGACCACACCGCAGGAGGGTCGCCCGCCGCCGGCGGCGGAGAACCACCAGATCCCTCCACAGCGCCCATAAAGGGAAAGACCCGGCCCAGAGAGGTACCCGAGTCTGTGGACACGAGGTGGGGGCCCACTGTAAAGCCTGGAGCTGGGGAGAAGCTTCTCACCGCACTCAACCCCTCTGCACGCTTACCACACGGCCTGACGTCTATCTCACCACACTGCCGAACAACCGACCATCCATCCGTCCGACACCTGCCTTGATCCTGACCGGCATCGGCTGAATGCTACCAAGGACTCAGACAGAATAGGCCAGTGCTACCATTCCCAGCGACACAGCAAACTTGCCTCCTGACGGAACCGGTTCAGCTACCTTGATGGACTGGCACTGTGCTGGACATTCCCACCTAACGATCTGAGCAGCTGCTCTAGCCCTTAAACGCCATGCACCATATTTTGAGTTTTATGTCCTTTTCATTTACTGATCGGATGAAGGCAACAGACAAAGCCCTACCACGCACCCTCCTGTTGCCAGGCATATGGACTGATATACAACTGAACTCAATACCCGTTATCTGAAAAGCTACTATGCCCAGTTTGACACAACGAGCAGTACTGGGTACTTATGCAACTTGCTGCATGTTTAAGCCATATAAGCTGCAGTAATCACAGCCATAGTATAACCTTGATGACCATGCATGATAGTACAGGGCACTGTTTTACTTTACTTAATAACCCACTTGATACTTTACTTATGATTAGCTAGATTAAGACAAATAAGTATGTTTATAATCTCACCCCCAAGCTACCTGTAAGTTTTATAGCTATTAACTAGCTGTGCTTTGCCGGTTCACCCTAGACCGTATAACGATTTAACCTGGCCTACCACACTACTTACTTGAATACTGTTATGCTATTCTCAATTGTTTTTCCTACTGCTGAATACACAAATAGCTATCTAGCTTGTTAGAATCCAGAACCCCACGATTGGCACACCATATGCCCTGTCTACTGTGGTACCAACTACCTAAATGCATAGTAATTTTAGGCCTATGTGTCAGGGTACCTGTGGTCTCTACCTCCGAAAGAGGTAGAGACTTAGCTGTTCCTCCATCCAGACGGTCTGATGGCTCCCTTCCCCGCGGTCTATCCGGTCATGCTAGGCCGGCCGCTGTGATGTAATTCCAGTAAAATACAAGTTTAGCAGGCTAAGATTGCCACAAGGCATATGTATGTATATGTGTTTGTAGTATCAGTTAGTTAATTACACGTAGCTAAGATACTGTTATCACTGTACTGACCAGGTGCAGGAATGTAAGAACTGGAATTACGCGTCCCTCTCCTTTGTATCAGATGAGCCACGTGGTTAGACCGGATGGATGAGTTTAGACTCTATTTATTAAATAGGTTAAGGGTATGTGTGGGTGTAGTTAATTGTGGGAGGAGCTACAGTGCTATATAAGGAATGTACTCTATGTATTCAGTACTCAGACTTTGCTGTATTTTGGTGACGCTAGTCCCTCTGAGTCCCGATCGGTGATCCAATAAAGAATCTCTTCCTTCCTGAAGAAACCTGTGTCCATCTCTCTGTGCTTGGCTTCCGTCAGTTTCTCCGGTATCATTTGGTGCATTGGCCGGGAAGCTCATCGTTCAACGGTAGCTGAGAGGCAGAGGCGTGAGACGGTCTATCTTTGCCCACGTTCTCTACGGCTGCACCCCTGAACTTCTGCGTGGACCTCCCTTCGTCTCGGCGCCACTGGTCTGTTGTCCAGGAGATCATCGGCCTCTACGTGAGAAGTGCTGGGGTGTCCCCGTCGATGAGTGTGAACTCAGGTTCAGGAACGAGGAGGTAAGACAACTGCTGTTTTAGACGGCAGGACCCACTAGGGGTATACCGATTGTGCGGTAGGCCCAAAGGGGTTTTGAATCTGTGTATCTGCCCCCTCTGTCGGAGGGAAGGAGCGAAGGCGCACCGCTCGATCGAACGCTCTTTAGTCAGACCGTTTGATTTGGTTAGTCAGGCGGGGTCCTGGTGTAAATAGCCCTAGCCGGACACCGGTGTCTTGTCTAGACTAGCGTTCTAGGGTGTATATTACGTTCGCTAGGTCGGAGGGACCGGGAGACTAAGCGGCGCCTGTGTAAATTCGGTTCGCTAGTTCTCATCCTATCTGGGCTAAGTGGGAAGGCGTGTAAATTTGGAACCCACTAGACTTTTGATAGTGCGACTAAGAGGCGCCTGTGTAAATTCGGTTCTCTAGCTCGCTATATATGTGGTGATTGGGCAGTGTGGCTAACCAAAACGGGTGTATATAGTTTTAGGTAGTCCATTCAAGGTACTGGCCAATAGTTTAGTTGGGAATTGTAAATGTGTTAACGATTGTTTTAGTAAAGTGTATATCTTGTTAGATAGCGCGAGCTCAGCCGTCTAGCGAGAGTGTTAATAGTGTGTTGCTGTATTATAGTGCACGGTACCATAACCCTGTATATTTACTGACATTATATAATAAGTACTAATCATTGTCGTCCATTGCATGTTTAACACCATAACCACTAATAATTGTATTGTGACCTTAACTTGTGCTTTGACCTATGCTAACCGTACTGTAACCGCTATTTGTAAAAGACGATGTTACTGGGGTGTGTTATAGACGGGTAATTCGTATATAGAGAATTATAGCGTGGGTGACTGTATAGTTACGCCAAAGGGCATAATATTGATTATATAGTGACTGGTGTAACAGCTGTGTGTGTACGGGAATTCCCTGAGTGTTTATTGTTATTGTGTACGTTTCACTTGGTAACCGTACCACGTGGTGCTGTTGCCAGAGGAAACGGGTGTGACTGTTGAATAGTACGCGTGTATAGTATTCGTTGTCGACGACGTTCCATTGTTAAGTATGGGTGCGTCGCAGTCAACGATTCCGGATCCCTTAGGATGTATGGTTAAGAATTTTAAAAAGGGATTCAAAGTTTGTGATTTTGGGGTAAAGATGTCTCCTGTACGTTTGGTCACTTTGTGTACTAGGGAGTGGCCTACTTTGGTTGCGGCATGGCCGCCACGTGGCAGTTTGGATCCAACTCTGGTACAGCGCTTACACGTGGCTGTATCGGGTAGGCCTGAACTTTACGGCCAGTTTCCTTATATTGACTGTTGGAGACAGGCCGTAAATGACTCGCCAAAATGGCTCCAGACATGCCACGAGGAGCAGTGTCGCCTCATGGTAGCTAGGACTTGCTCGTCCACTAGGACTGGTGTTAGGCCCATTTTGGACACGCCCCCTGAGTCCGAGATCCCTTTGCCGCCCCTTTACTTTCCGTTAAGAAGAAGTGACGCAAACGCAGGAAGTCCTGCACCCCTCCCCTCATTACCCTCATCCACTTCCGCTTCCTCCTCCAGTACAGGATCCACCCCCCCTCGTACTAAATCTCCCCTTCCGGAACCAGAATCCACCCCCATTAGAAACGAATATCCTGATTTGGCGCCACTTCAGACTTCCGGTCAAGCTTCATCTAGCTCGGCTCGAAGTGTTTTATTTACGACCTTTTCCCAAAACCGACCTCCCACATCCCCATACCCTATCTCTCCCCGACCGGAACCCATGACTGACGCCTCTCTACGTAGCCCCATCCAAACCCGACAGTTGACTGGTGCCCAACAATTAAAGCACTATCAGATGCCTCTTCGTCTGAATCCCGGGTCAGCTTATATCGATGCCGCAGGTCAAATGGCACACGCTGACCCAGTCTTCGTATATGTCCCATTTACCACAACCGATCTTTTAAACTGGAAGACCCATAATTCCTCGTATACTGAGAAACCACAAGCTATGACTGATCTGTTCACCTCAATAGTACAGACGCATAATCCGACATGGGCTGATTGCCAGCAGTTACTAATGACTTTATTTAACAATGAGGAAAGGACAAGAATAAATCAAGCAGCCATTAAAGCATTAGAGGATAGAGCCCGTGCTTTGAACCAAGCCAATCCAGCAGCATGGGCCGCGACACACTATCCCAACACCGATCCCGATTGGAACGTAAATGGTGCTGATATGGTTCAACTCAGAGCCTATAGAGACGCTATAATTGCTGGCATGAAAGCCGGAGGAAAGAAAGCCATTAACATGTCGAAGACAGTTGAGGTGATCCAGAAAAGCGATGAAGCGCCCAGTGTCTTTTATGACCGATTATTGGAGGCATACCGCTTGTATACCCCCTTTAATCCGGAAGACGCAGACAATTCCCGAATGGTTAACTCCGCCTTTGTCAGCCAAGCATACGGAGATATTAAGCGCAAGCTACAAAAGTTAGAAGGGTTTGCAGGTATGTCCATCACCCAACTAATGGAGGTAGCAAATAAGGTCTATATGAACAGGGATACAGAAAGTAAGAAAGAGGAAGAGCGCAAGATGCGTAAAAAGGCTGATATGCTAGCGGTAGCGATCGCAGGCGTAGATAAACGGGGCCCAGATAGAGGCAATAATAGATGGAGTAGGGAGCCTTTGAGTAGGGATCAATGCGCGTATTGCAAGGAAGAAGGGCATTGGAGGAACGAATGTCCGCAAAGAGAGCAGTACGAGAGAGACCAACCCAGGGCAGGCTACGGAAACTTTAGAGGTAGAGCGAGAGGTAGAGGAGGCCCCGGAGGGAGTAATGGTTATAGAGGGAGTAATGGGAACAGAGGAAGTGTTAGGGAAGACAGGTATATTCCAGCAGCGCAAAGGTCCCGCGATAGAGAAGGTAGGGACTTTGTAGGATTGGCTGACACTGTCATGGAGGACTATTGATACCGACCGGGCTCCATCCCCCTTGGTCGAGCGGAGCCTATGGTCGATGTATCAATAGGGGGGAAAAGGAGTGCGTTCATGATCGACACTGGTGCTGAACATTCAGTGGTGACTAATCTAGTTGCTCCTCCATCTGGAAGGACTATTACTGTGATAGGAGCAACTGGAAGAAGTGCTGAAAAACCGGTTCTTAAAAGTCGACTCTGTACATTGGGAGGCCACGTAGTAAAACACCAATTCCTTTATATGCCTGAATGTCCAGTCCAATTGCTGGGACGTGATATGCTATCAAAATTACAAGCGCAGATTACGTTCCTACCAAATGGAACAACATCCTTAAAGTTTAATGGACCTTCAGGTATTATGACTTTATCCGTACCAAAGGAAGAAGAGTGGCGACTTTATACAGTGTTGACTAGCCAAAACCCTAGGAGTGATGAGACATTGTTTAACATACCAGGAGTTTGGGCAGAGAACAACCCACCAGGACTGGCCCGCAATATTCCACCAATAAAAATTGAACTGAAACATGGGGTTTATCCAGTGAGCCTAAGACAATATCACATTCCGCAGAAGGCTAAGAAGAACATCCAATCCTATCTGGATAAGTTCATACGGTATGGTATCCTAAAATTCTGTACTTCCCCCTGGAACACCCCATTGCTGCCTGTTCAAAAGCCCGGTACAGATGAGTATCGACCTGTACAGGACTTAAGAGCAGTCAATGATGCGGTTGTTAGCATACATCCAGTTGTACCCAATCCATATAACCTGCTTGCTTTAATTCCGGGCGGGGCTACTTACTTCACAGTCTTAGATCTCAAAGATGCCTTCTTTTGCCTCCGAATTGCCGCAGAAAGCCAATGTATTTTCGCTTTCCAATGGGAGAACGCTGTAACGGGCTCAAAACGCCAAATGACTTGGACAAGACTGCCCCAAGGGTTTAAAAATTCACCTACCCTATTTGGTTCAGCTCTAAGTCAAGATCTACTGGATTTCGAGTCTATCCCAGGAGAATGTGTATTGTTACAATATGTAGATGACTTGTTGATAGCAGCAGTTACAAAAGAAAAATGTCAGCAAGCAACGCACGATCTACTACATATTCTCTGGAAGGCAGGATACAAGGTGTCCAGGAAGAAGGCTCAGTTGTGTTTGCCAACTGTCAAGTATCTGGGATTCCATATCTCTGAAGGTCAAAGGATTATGGGGCCAGAGAGAAAAGAAGCTGTCTGCCAAATACCAATACCCAAGAATAGAAGACAAGTGCGAGAATTCTTGGGGGCAGCAGGCTTCTGTAGGATATGGATTCCCAGCTATGCGATACTGGCAAAACCTCTGTACGCAGCCATCAAAGGTACAGAGCACGACCCCTTCTTATGGACCCAAGAACAGCAAACGGCATTTGAAGATGTGAAGAAGGCTTTGATGAGTGCCCCAGCATTAGGTCTACCTGATCACACACGACCATTCTACTTATATGTACACGAGCAAAGAAGAATGGCTGTGGGAGTATTGACACAGTACTTGGGATCATGGCAAAGACCTGTTGCCTACATGTCTAAGCAACTGGATGCAGTGGCCAGCGGACTTCCACCTTGTCTAAGAGCCGTAGCTGCAGCCGCCCTGCTAGTAGCTGAAGCCGATAAACTCACTCTGGGTCAAGAACTTTATGTACGAGTCCCACATGCAGTACAGACGTTGTTGGATTACAAAGGAAATCATTGGTTTAGTAACAGCCGTATGACCAAGTATCAAGCAATGTTGTGTGAAAACCCAAGAGTGCATTTAGAGACTGTAAACACCTTAAATCCAGCTACCCTTTTGCCGCAACCTACTGAAAGTCAACATGATTGTTTGGAAGTAATGGATGAAGTATTTTCAAGTAGACCAGATCTTCGTGATTTTCCCATCCAGAACCCCGATGTTCAATATTACACCGACGGCAGTAGTTATGTGAAAGAAGGGATCCGCTATGCAGGATATGCAGTGACAACAATAGACAAGGTGATAGAAGCTCGGCCACTGGCGAAAGGAACATCAGCACAAAAGGCAGAATTAATAGCACTAACACGAGCGTTACAATTGGCTGAAGGTTTAAGAGTAAATATCTATACGGACTCTAAGTATGCGTTTTTAACCACTCATGCCCACGGAGCTTTGTATAAAGAAAGAGGACTACTGAATTCAGAAGGCAAAGAAATCAAGTACGCAGCTGAAATCCTACAACTATTGGAAGCAGTGTGGGAGCCGAAAGAAGTCGGTATCATACATTGTCGAGCGCATCTGAGAGGAGATGGTGATGTAACCAAGGGAAATCGGATGGCAGATAGTGCAGCTAAGCGTGCTGCTGAATCAGGAAGACAGGAGTATGTGGGGCATATAGCTGCTCTTATACCAACTCCACTGTCCCAATGGACTCCAGTTTATACAGCTCAAGAAGAGGAGTGGTTAAAGACTGAACCGGGAAAGTATTTGGAGAACAAGTGGTATCAGCTAGAAGATGGAAGAATAGTCATACCAGCATCACTAGCGGTAGAAATTGTCCAAAATTATCACAACGGGACACATTCTGGGAGAGACAGTACTGAAGAATCTCTCAGGAAACATTTCTACATACCAAGATTGTCCAACTTGACTCAGGCCATTGTACGCAGATGTGTAACGTGTGCTAAGAATAATGCAAGACAAGGACCAGTAAAGCCACCAGGAGTCCAGTTTATGGGGGGACTCCCCATGTCCGATCTACAAATAGACTTTACAGTAATGCCTAAATCGGGTGGACATCGTTACCTGTTGGTAATTGTGTGCACCTATTCAGGCTGGGTAGAAGCATGTCCTACTCGTACAGAGAAAGCAGGAGAAGTTGTAAGATTCCTGCTACGAGAAATAATACCCCGATATGGACTACCCTGTTCTATAGGATCGGACAATGGTCCAGCTTTTGTTCATCAGTGCCTACAACAACTGACTCATATGCTTGGTATAAAGTGGAGGCTTCATACTGCATATAGACCCCAGAGTTCTGGTAAGGTAGAGAGAATGAATAGAACTATAAAGAACCAGTTGGCTAAAATGTGTCAGGAAACCCAACTTAAGTGGAACGTTCTCTTACCCATAGCTTTATTGCGAATCCGCAGTACCCCTACCAGAAGGATGGGCCTCTCTCCTTTTGAAATCATGTATGGGCGACCACCTCCCGTACTTGGTAACTTAAGGGGGGACTTGAGTCAGTTGGGAGAAGGAATTACCCGGCAGCAGGTTGTAGAGTTGGGTAAGACTATGGAGGAGGTACAGAAATGGGTACAAGATAGATTACCTGTGAATATTTATCCCCCTGTTCATAGTTATCATCCAGGAGACCAAGTGTGGATTAAAGAGTGGAATAATGTACCGTTAGGGCCCAAGTGGAGAGGTCCTTATGTTGTTCTTTTGTCTACCCCTACAGCGATAAAAGTAGCCGAAGTAACTCCGTGGATACATCACTCCAGGGTTAAACCAGCAGCAGTCGATTCTTGGCAAATTACAGCAGATCCAGAGAATCCCTGCAAGATCCGGTTGAAACGCACTACTCAGTCGGAGTAACGAGGAATTATTGTGGATTACAAATTTTATTGTTACAGGTGTGAGTGAGAAGGCCATAATAAAGCCTGTCCGCTTACCAACACATAGTGTATAAGCCAGGAAAGTCTCGAAGGGACACCTGTGAAGACGAGCAGAACTCCATTCCCTGCAGCCCTCACATCCTGGAAGCTGAGGTTCCATCGCACGGACGAAGACTGAGGATGACGGCGAAAGATGTGCTTTTGATTGTGTTTATTTATATGTGTTTTTATATTCAGGAAGGTAGAGGTACCGACACTCCTAGCTGTGAGGTATGCATTAAGACTACGAGAACAGGTAACCATATTTCCCAAACCCTAATTTGGCATTCACAATACGAATGTAAAGGAGAGGTATCAAGATGTAGATACCTAAATATAGACTATAGTGTGTGCCATTTAGGAGTAGGAGAACCTAAGTGCTTCAGTCCAGAGTATCAACCTCGTACAATTTGGTTGACTCTCAGGAATGGAGATCCTCAGGGGACCCTAATTAATAAGACGGTGTTAGAATCCGTACATTCTTCGGGTGTTCTGCTATTTGATGCATGTAAGGCGATATCAAGTGGTAGAAAACCGTGGAATGTATGTGGGGATCTTAGATGGGAGAGGACGTATGGGTCTAATGATAAATATATTTGTCCCAGTAGTAAAAATAAATATGTGAGTCCTAGATGCCCAAATAAAGACTATAACTTTTGTCCATATTGGTCTTGTGTGGGGTGGGCGACTTGGGGACAGACAGTAGATAAAGACATGATAGTGACTAAGTTGCCGACTAGCCCTTATTGTAAGTCTATGGAATGCAACCCAGTCCATATACTTATTAATAACCCCGACAAGTTCCTAGATAAGTATGGAAATTTATTTGGGTTTCAGATATACGGGACGGGTTTAGATCCTGGGACATTATTGTTTATAGGAATAGAGACTGATACGGTATCCTCCCAGACTCATCAAGTATACCATTCCTTTTATGAAGAGATGAGTATAGATAATAAGATCCCCCATAACGCTAAAAACCTGTTCATTGACCTAGCTGAAAGTATTGCCGGTAGTCTTAATGTTACCAACTGCTATGTGTGTGGAGGTACTAACATGGGAGACCAATGGCCTTGGGAAGCAAAGGAGGTAATGTCCGGTTCTGAGGCAGTTGACCAACTAATATCTACACAAGCCGATTATCATTTGAGTGTTAGAGGTAAATCTGAGTGGAGATTAAAGACCTCCATCATAGGTTATGTTTGCATAGCAAGGAAAGGAATAATGTATAATACTTCTGTAGGAGAATTAACTTGTCTAGGGCAAAAAGCTTATGATGATGATACTAAAAATACAACTTGGTGGTCGGCTTCAAATGTCTCAGAACCATCTAACCCGTTTGCTAGATATGCCAGTTTAAAGGATGTGTGGTTTGATTTATCCATCACATCTACCTGGAGAGCCCCAGCAAATTTGTACTGGATCTGTGGTAAGAAAGCCTATTCGGAGTTGCCACAGGACTGGGAAGGGGCATGTGTGTTGGGTATGCTCAAACCATCCTTCTTCTTGTTACCGATTGAAACAGGTGAGACTTTAGGTGTTAAAGTGTATGATGTGAATCATAGGAAGAAAAGGGGACCCTTAGAGATAGGCACCTGGGAAGATAATGAATGGCCTCCCCAGCGTATCATAGATTATTATGGGCCAGCCACGTGGGCAGAAGATGGTACCTTTGGTTATAGAACCCCAATTTATATGCTCAACCGTATTATAAGATTACAGGCGGTGGTTGAGATTATTACTAATGAGACCTCACAAGCACTCAATCTTCTAGCGAAGCATAATACCAGGATGAGGACAGCAGTGTACCAAAATAGATTAGCCTTGGATTACCTTTTGGCAGTAGAGGGAGGTGTATGTGGGAAGTTTAACCTGAGCAATTGCTGTCTTCAAATAGATGACGAAGGGCAAGCAATAGCTGAGCTTACTAGCCATATGGTTAAACTAGTGCATGTGCCTACTCAGGTATGGAAAGGGTACAATCCAAGTAGTTGGTTTGGTAGCTGGTATGAGTGGTTTGGAGGGCTTAAGGCAGTGGTAGGTGGAGTCCTACTGATTTTACTGTTGTGTCTACTCCTACCGTGTCTTATACCCTTAGTAGTTAGGTCTGTGCAAAGCCTGATAGGAAGTATAGCAGAGAGGAAGGCTGCTGCACAGATAATGGCGATATATAAGTATAAGGCTCTAGATCAAGGAGAACCAATGCAGGAAGATGAGTGTTAAAAGATTCACATCATAAGATAAGTCTGGTCTGGTTCATGGTAACCTGAGGTATATGCAAACCAAGGTTAAGTGATGCCTCAAGTAATTGTGAAATATCAGAGGCATCAAAGGGGGGAATGTGATGTAATTCCAGTAAAATACAAGTTTAGCAGGCTAAGATTGCCACAAGGCATATGTATGTATATGTGTTTGTAGTATCAGTTAGTTAATTACACGTAGCTAAGATACTGTTATCACTGTACTGACCAGGTGCAGGAATGTAAGAACTGGAATTACGCGTCCCTCTCCTTTGTATCAGATGAGCCACGTGGTTAGACCGGATGGATGAGTTTAGACTCTATTTATTAAATAGGTTAAGGGTATGTGTGGGTGTAGTTAATTGTGGGAGGAGCTACAGTGCTATATAAGGAATGTACTCTATGTATTCAGTACTCAGACTTTGCTGTATTTTGGTGACGCTAGTCCCTCTGAGTCCCGATCGGTGATCCAATAAAGAATCTCTTCCTTCCTGAAGAAACCTGTGTCCATCTCTCTGTGCTTGGCTTCCGTCAGTTTCTCCGGTATCACCGCGAGGGAGTGACTGCCTTTTACAGCATCTAGGCAGGAAGTAGTCATCAGGACACTCCCCCGGAACAACCTGTCAGTCAATGGCTGCAGGACCAATCAGGACGCCTTGGAGGCGTGGTTACTGCTCTGAACAGGGTATTTAACAGAGCTTCTTTCATTAGCTCATTGCCCTGTCGTGGTTCTAGCTTGTTCTAGTCACTCAGTGCTTGTGTATTCTATTATCCCTTTTGGTTTTGACCCGGCTTGTTTACCTTACTCTGCTTATCTCTGTTACCCTTGATTCGGCTTGTCTCTCGCTTACCTGTCTTCTGTTACCCTCGACCTCGGCTTGTCTTTGACCATTCTATACTGTACTACTTACGTTAGTCCGGCCATTCTAAGGTCCGGTATACGTATCTGGCTACTGTTTGTACTCTGCGTGTTGGATCCCTGTCCCGATCCTGACATTACGACAGGGCCAATGGATCCTGCAAGTACAAACAGTCAGCTGGCTGCTCCTGATCCTAGGTTTGAAGCCATGGATCACAGAATGGATCAGATGGCGCTTGCGCTACAGGCTCTATTAGCTTGTGCCAATAACCCACCAGAGGAGATACGTAATACCCCTGTTTCTCCTGTCTGTTCAGGTCTAGAGGTAACCACAGTGGGTGCTTCTTCTCGCATTACCCCCCCAGTACGCTATGGTGGGGCTCCTGAGAAGTGTCGTGGTTTTTTAAACCAAATTAGTATCCACTTTGAATTGCAACCTCGCTCTTATCCTACAGATAGGGCAAAAGTAGGATTTATTATCACCCTACTCATTGAGAAAGCTCTGAGATGGGCCAACCCACTATGGGAGAACGATAACCCATTAGTTTATAACTATAACGCATTTGTAGCTGCTTTTAGAAGAACATTTGACCCTCCAGGTAGAAAGGTTAATGCCGCCAGATTACTGTTGCGCCTGAGACAGGAGAACCGAACACTGGTGGATTATGCACTAGAGTTCAGGTCTCTGGCGGCAGAAATCAAGTGGAATGAGCAGGCGTATATGGATGTATTTTTGAATGGCCTATCTGATGTAATCCTTGATGAGGTTGCTACCAGAGAACTCCCTGTGAATTTAGAGGATTTAATTTCGTTCATCTCTCGTATAGATGAACGTCTAAGAGAGAGACAGAACACTCGAGAGAGGAACCAGAGACCTTCTTTTAGGTTAGCTCCTGCTTTTCCAAGTCCTGACTCCACGATATCTTTGCTTACTGAACCTATGCAGATAGGGTATACCCGCCTCTCTGAGGAGGAAAGACAGCACAGGAGAAGAGAGGGTTTGTGTATGTATTGTGGAGCCAAGGGTCATTTACTCTCGAACTGTTCTAACCGCCCGGGAAACGCTCGCACCTAAGTCCCTCTAGAGGACAGGCCTTGGGTGTTTCTATTTTGTCCTCTACTCCTAATTATAAGGATCACAGGCTTCTGCTACCAGTTTCCTTAACTTGGGGGAAGGAAGTAGTAAGGGCTATGGCATTGATAGATTCCGGTGCTGCTGAGAATTTTATCGACCAACCCTTTGCTAGTAAGAACAATTTTCCATCCCAGCTAAGGGAGACACCTTTGGCCGTTGAGGCCATAGATGGTAGACCACTACTAGACCCTGTTATCTTTCGTGAGACCGTACCCATTGATTTAAATGTTGGTATCCTACACGTGGAGAATTTATCTCTTCTGCTCATTTCGTCTCCTTCCGTTCCCATAGTTCTGGGGTACCCATGGTTGAAAAAACATAACCCTATTATCGATTGGGAGTTAGGAGAGATACTCTCGTGGGGCCAGGGCTGCCAGGATCGGTGATTGTGCAAGGTTTCTCCATTAGCTAATATTAACATACCGGAGAATCCTACTCAGTCCACAGAAAGACAAATACCAGACCTTTACCTAGACTTAAGGGCAGTGTTTGACAAGAAGAATGCCGATTCTTTGCCTCCACACAGGTCATTTGACTGTAAGATTAAGCTGCTACCCGGCACTATGCCTCCGAGGGGCCATGTATATCCTTTGTCTGTTCAGGAAAACTCGGTTCTAGAGGAGTATATTCGGGAGAATTTAGAAAAGGGATTCATCAGGAGGTCTTCTTCTCCGGCCGGGGCTGGGTTCTTTTTCATTAAGAAGAAGGATGGCACGCTGAGACCTTGTATCGATTACCGAGGCTTGAATAAAATAACTGTCAGAAATGCCTATCCTATCCCACTGATTACCGAGTTATTTGATCGTCTTAAGGGCTCCAAAATCTTCACCAAGTTAGATCTCAGAGGGGCTTACAATTTGGTGAGAATCCAGCAAGGTCACGAGTGGATGACGGCATTCAATACCCGGTATGGCCATTACGAATACACTGTTATGCCATTTGGACTATGCAATGCTCCTGCAGTATTTCAAGATTTGATTAATGAGGTACTTAGGGAGTTTCAGCATGATTGTGTTATTGTTTACCTGGACGACATACTAATACACTCTAAGGAGATTGAGACTCACCATAGACAGGTCAGAAAGGTATTACACAAGCTGCTGCAACATGGTCTATATTGCAAATTGGAAAAGTGCAGTTTTGATCAGTCTCAGGTAGACTTTCTTGGATACGTGATTTCTGGGGAGGGTTTTAAAATGGATCCTGTTAAACTCCAATCTATTTTAGACTGGCCCTTGCCCAAAGGACTCAAGGCTATCCAAAGGTTTATTGGTTTTTCCAACTACTATAGGCGCTTCATTAAAGGATACTCCTCTATCATTGCGCCTATTACCAATATGACCAAACAAGGGGCTGATACTAAGTTCTGGTCTAAGGAAGCTCTTGGTGCTTTCAAGACTCTCAAGGAACTTTTTGCCTCGGCTCCCATTCTAGTCCATCCTGATACGACTCTGCCTTTCTTGCTCGAGGTCGATGCCTCTGAGACAGCAGTTGGGGCTGTTCTGTCTCAAAGGTTAGGGGTGGATAAACCGTTACACCCTTGTGGTTTTTTCTCTAAGAAATTTTCTGGGCCTGAGAGCAGATATGACATCGGGGAGAGGGAACTGTTAGCAGTCATTAAAGCCTTAAAGGAGTGGAGACATTTGTTGGAGGGGACCCTACACCCTATTACGATTTTGACGGACCACAAAAACTTGTCCTATATTGGGGAGGCTAAGCGCTTATCCTCTAGACAAGCTCGTTGGTCCTTATTCCTGACTCACTTCAATTATGTACTGACTTACAGACCTGGTTCTAAAAACTCTAAAGCCGATGCATTATCTCGCCAATATGAACCTTCTACTGTACCTGAACCAGTTCTTTCTTCTATAGTTCCGAAATGCAATATCATTGCTAATACGAATCTCAGGATTCATTCTCCATTACTGGCCGAGATCATTAAGTTGCAACATCTAGCACCTAAACAGACTCCTGCGGGCCGTCATTTCGTTCCTCCTGCTCTTCAACTGGAACTTTTACAGTGTTTACATAATAGCAAGATGGCGGGACATCCTGGTATTCGCAAAACTTACGCGTTGATCTCTAAGGACTTCTGGTGGCCTGCTTTGCGGAGGGATATTGAGGAGTTCATCGCTGCATGTGAAGTTTGTACTAAAACCAAACAACCCCATACGCTTCCATGTGGATTCCTGCACCCCTTGGAGGTTCCAGAAAAACCATGGTCCTGTTTGGCCATGGACTTTATTGTCGATCTACCTATCTCTAAAAGACAGACTGTTATCCTCACCGTGGTTGACAGGTTTACTAAGATGGCACACTTCATTCCCCTGCCTAAACTCCCGTCTTCTCCCGAATTGGCAGAGATATTCGCTAAGGAGATTTTTCGCCTACATGGGATACCCTCTCAAATTGTATCGGACAGAGGCTCCCAATTTGTTTCCCGCTTTTGGAGGTCCTTCTGCTCTCAAATTGGTATTAAATTAAACTTTTCTTCTGCCTATCATCCTCAGTCTAACGGAGCTGCTGAACGTACCAACCAGAAAATCGAACAATATTTACGATGCTTTGTTTCTGAACACCAGGATGATTGGGTCGGTTTGATTCCTTGGGCGGAGTTTGCACACAACAATCTCGTTTGCGATTCTACTCATTCAAGCCCCTTCTTCATGAATTATGGTTTTCATCCGTCTATTCTTCCTTCGGATTCCCCTTCCCAGGGGGTGCCGTCGGTTGATGTTCATGTTGCCAATTTGAGGAAGTTGTGGGATCAAACTCGACAAATCCTTGTGCACAACTCTATGTTGGTCAAGAAACACGCTGATAAACGTAGAAGGGCGGCTCCGGTCTTTGTTCCAGGTGATAGGGTATGGCTGAGCACGAGGAACATCCGTTTAAAAGTGCCCTCCATGAAGTTCGCTCCTCGTTATATTGGACCCTACAGGGTGCTGACCCGTATCAATCCAGTTGCGTATCGTTTAGCTCTTCCTAATACCTTACGCATCCCGAACTCGTTTCACGTTTCATTGCTGAAACCACTCATATGTAACAGATTTTCCTCCACAATAGCCCCTCCTCGCCCCGTTCAGGTGGAGGGTCAGGAGGAGTATGAGGTTAACTCTATTATTGATTCTCGAATCTCCCGGGGGAGAGTACAATATCTGGTTGATTGGAAGGGATATGGTCCTGAGGAGAGGAGTTGGGTACCTCAGGAGGATGTTCATGCTCCCCGTCTCCGCAGGGCGTATCACTCTCGCTTCCCATCTCGTCCCGGTTCATTCCGCCCGGTGGGCGTATCTGAGAGGGGGGGTACTGTCAGGGTACCTGTGGTCTCTACCTCCGAAAGAGGTAGAGACTTAGCTGTTCCTCCATCCAGACGGTCTGATGGCTCCCTTCCCCGCGGTCTATCCGGTCATGCTAGGCCGGCCGCGAGGGAGTGACTGCCTTTTACAGCATCTAGGCAGGAAGTAGTCATCAGGACACTCCCCCGGAACAACCTGTCAGTCAATGGCTGCAGGACCAATCAGGACGCCTTGGAGGCGTGGTTACTGCTCTGAACAGGGTATTTAACAGAGCTTCTTTCATTAGCTCATTGCCCTGTCGTGGTTCTAGCTTGTTCTAGTCACTCAGTGCTTGTGTATTCTATTATCCCTTTTGGTTTTGACCCGGCTTGTTTACCTTACTCTGCTTATCTCTGTTACCCTTGATTCGGCTTGTCTCTCGCTTACCTGTCTTCTGTTACCCTCGACCTCGGCTTGTCTTTGACCATTCTATACTGTACTACTTACGTTAGTCCGGCCATTCTAAGGTCCGGTATACGTATCTGGCTACTGTTTGTACTCTGCGTGTTGGATCCCTGTCCCGATCCTGACACTATGTTTATAAGGCTATTGTTTGTTTCATTACATGCAAGGGAAACTACGTCTAGATATGATGTGTCTTCATATGCACATGTATGTTTAGAATCAACCTGCTCGCAGCTCACTGTTTGTTGCTTAACCTACCCGACCAGTACCATTAACACTGAACTGGCCAGACCTGCTTGCATATTGAAGTTAGCGTGTACCTAGTATAAGTAACTAATGTTTTTCTCACCCACGTGTGGCCTGATGCATGACCTAGCGAGATACCAACCCGGATCCTGCGATCCTTAGCTTGTATTTTTTAAAATGGAGTTTAACTACACTATAAAAAAAAAAAATGAGGCATTGAAAATCTGGAAATGTACTCTAACTTTGCGTATTGTTGTACCAACCCTATAATGTAACTCGCTTAAACGTTTCCTCCGTCTTCTCTTTTGTATCCCATATTATATGCCTTAATAAAAATCAGATTGACAAAAAAAACTGTAGGGGTGTACCCAGACACCCCTACCCCCTAGGTTCGAAGCCACCGAAGAGCTTGAACCTACCAACACTCTAATCCATCTGGCCTACTCCAGCCTAGGCCTTGGCCTGTCCATTCCCAATTCCAGCTAACTCCTGGCTTTAACACGCCCTGTTCCGCCATAGCACATGACTTGATCCCTTAAGGACATGTGCGCCCCCCACCACCCTGAAACAGGGCCAAGCTAATCCCTTCCTGAAAGCCTAGGTTGAGCAAGTCACAACCCACGTCCGACAAGTGTACCCCGTCTCTCCTAAAATAACCCGGCAACATGTCTTCTAGTTCCCTATGCCGAACAACAATGCCCCCCACTCGCCGCACAAAGCTCGCCATTGCCCTGTTAACCTTGCCCCTGCATCGAGCCACTGCAGCTGGATCCCTGGCGTGCCGCCACGTGAAACGGGGAACCATTTCCGACCACACCACCACCACGCCAGGGACCAGGTCCAACAGCCGATCAACGTCTCTCTTCATCCGTCTAACCAACTCCCTTTGCGGAATCAGACCCAAATCATTCCCACCCCCGTGTATTAAAACTATGTCTGGTGAGGACCCTCCGGCCAACCTGCTAAACAACGTGCTACTAAGGCTTTGCCAGCTAAACCCCCTAAAGCCGAACCACGAAATTGACACTTCTCCTTGAAGAAAACCCAGCTGTGCTCCGCTTCTCCGAACAGCAGCCCTCTTCTGAGCCCAATAGATATAGGAGTGCCCCCAGATCCACACCTTCCTTCCTGTAAAGAAAAACACGTTAATACCAAACAGATGGATTCCAGTTCCATCACAGCATAACACCGCCCATCTCACACCAGCCTGTCCGGTCTAACGTATGATCGAAAACGCAAGGATTCCCACCTCCCAATGCGTTTAATCCTCTCATCCCCCAGCCCCAACCGTGCGGCCTCGGTCGCCGCCCCAATTCGAAAGGAGTGAGTCCCAAATTGCCCAGGCTCCAGGCCCAGCTTACTTACTCCCATCCGAAACACCCTCGTAAATTGGAAACGCGACAGGGCCGTGCCGTTTTGGTGCACCAGGAAGCAACCATCACCCCCCGGGCGCAATGCCCGGTACTCCGACCCCGTTTCCACTGGGCACACCCCAGAACCAGGCAACCCAAACAGGACAATTGTGCAACCTTTACCAAAAATGTCCGTCTTCGAGCGGCGCAACTGAATTTGCATCCTGTCCTTACGAACCTCCACATCCGCAAGCTGAAGACCCCCAAGACCCATCTTGTTTGCGCTAACCAACTCCCCGATCCGAAATGCCCCGAAAAAAGCCCACACAAATGCCACCGTGAACAATGTTACCTCGAACGTGGAGCTGCAAATTCCCGGTAGAACCCTCACCAGCTCCCGCAACAAATCAAAGGACACAGGCCTACGCGTGTCCACAGTTTTCTTCCCCCTCTTGAATCCCTTCACTGCTTGACGGACCAAGAAGTGTTTGGTATCATCAGCCCAGCCATTGAACTTAAACAGGAAAGCCAAGGCAGATAGGTGTCTGTCCACCATGGCAGGCGACGCCTGAGCCGCAAACAATTGACAGAGCAACCATAAAAGTGCATCCAAGCGTTGCCCCTCCGTAGGGGCGCTACTCACCTGAGCCACCGTCTCGTCCCATAGCTTCCAAACCTTTACGTAAGACGACCAAGTGCTCGGCGCCAGTGACCTCCTCACACAGTCTCCAAGCAGGCCGTCCCGAGTTGCCACATCACACCCGGGCACTCCTGCCCTCGGGCCTGCGCGTCCGGTGCTGCCTCCCGAAAGCGTTCCCACTGAAAACGAGACAGTGAGTCAGCCACCACATTCTGGAGCCCCGGAATGTGCCTAGCCCTGAGCACTATGTTGAACGACATACAACCAAGCACCAATTGTCGCAGCAAGCGTACTACCGGGGGCGACGAGGCGGTCAAGCTATTAATCGCTTGCACTACCGCCATGTTATCGGAGTAGAATACCACCTTTTTGTTAGCCAACTCCGTACCCCAGAGTACCACTGCGACAACGATGGGAAACAACTCCAAGAATGCCAAGTTCTTAATCAGAGGACTCACCTTCCACGGTTCCGGCCATGCCTCCGCGCACCACTTACCTGCCAGGTAGGCCCCAAAACCAATGCTGCCGGAAGCGTCTGTAAACAACTTCATCGCGGCCGACGACACCGTCGGTTCCCGAAAGAACACTTTCCCGTTAAAGTTGTCCAAAAACCGTTCCCAAATCCCCAAATCGTCTTTCATCTCGGCTGACACCCGAATGTAGTGAGACGGCCGCCTCACTCCACTGGTTGCTTGTGCCAACCTCCGACAAAATATCCTCCCCATGGGGATCACCCTGCACTCAAAATTGAGGCTCCCCACGAGAGACTGGAGCCCTTGCAAGGTCACTTTCCTTGCCCCCTTGACTATTGCCACTAGCTGTCGCAGATGCTGCAGCTTGTCACTAGGCAACCTGCATTCCCCGAGCTCCGAATCAATTTCGAGCCCCAAGAAGCTAAGGCACGTGGTGGGGCCCACCGTCTTGTCCCCAGCCAACGGCACCCCGAAGGTATGAGCCACCCGCTGGAACACCCTCAGCACCTGAGCGCACCGCTCAGAGTCCCGTGGGCCGACACACAGAAAATCATCCAAGTAGTGCACTACTGCACCCCCCGCCGATTCCATGCGCACCACCCATTCCAAGAAGGTACTAAACCTCTCGAAGTAGGCACAAGAGATGGAACAACCCATAGGCAGACACAAGTCCACGAAGATTTCACCCTCAAAGTGACACCCCAACAGGTGGTGACAGTCCGGGTGTATGGGCAGCAGCCGAAAAGCCGCCTCCACGTCCACCTTGGCCATTAGCGCCCCGCGCCCCGCTCTCCTAACCAGCTCGACGGCTTTGTCGAATGACGTGTAGGAGACCGAGCATAGGTCGGCGTCGATGTCATCATTCACCGAAGACCCCTTCGGGTGCGATAAATGATGAATCAAACGGAACTTTCCCTCTTCCTTCTTAGGGACCACCCCCAATGGTGACAACCTCAGATTCGCCAAGGGCGGGGCCGGAAATGGCCCCGCCATCCTCCCTAATTGGACTTCCTTGGCTAATTTCTCCCGCACCACCCCCGGGTGTTCCCTGACCGACCTGAGGTTCTCACAAGGTGCACCCGGTCCCGTAGCTTTGAAGGGAATTTTAAAACCCCCGGCAAAGCCCGCCCGAAGGAATTCTGCTACTGCGTGATCAGCGTATTGCCTTAGCCAAGGCAACATCGCGCCTACTTTCACTGGTGACACCCCCAGCGGGAGCTGCGGGAGCGACCGCTCCCGTTGCTCCTCCCCCTGCGGCCGACTTACCCTTCTTGAAGCACCTGGTGACCCCGTGGTTCCCGCCGCACCCTGAGCATTCATGCCGGAATCTACAAGCGGATCCCCACTTACACTGTCCCTCGTTGTAAGCCCAGCAGTTACCTTTCTTTTGACCTGCCGCCACCGCCCCCCCGGCGACGGTGCCGGCAGTCCCTGGAAAGGGCGCATTCTTTTGCGCCATCATTAACCGCATCCACAGCGGCAGGTCCATTTGGTCCCAGCGCATGGAAGGGTTGGCCGCCAGTCGCTGACGGAACTGCTCATCGTACCTCCACCATGCCAACCCCCCATAGGTGCGGTATGCGTCCCCAATTCCGTCTAAGTAACAAAACAACTGCGAGCAGCACTCCGGCCGCTTCTCCCCGATGACACTAGCCAAAATGCAAAAGGCCCGTAGCCAATTGCCGAAGGTCTTCGGTATCTTCCGATACCTTCGCCTTTTCTCCTCCTCCTCTTTTTTGGCGTCCTTCTTGTCCTCCTCTTTCAAATCTAAGAATTCCTCCAGGGGAAGAAGGGAAAAAATTTCCACGAATTCCCCTTTCGCAATTTTCTCTTTCACCTCCCCTTTCAAATGGCAACCTAACGGCCCCGCGAAGGACACATGTACATTCTGACGCGCAGCTTCCGCAATGTCCCCACCCGTCACGTCAAGTACCCCGTCCCCCGCCGACGATCCATCGGGCTTATCAGTGGGCCTCGTTTCCTCCCCGTTACCACCTGTCACTCCTGAGGTCGCCCTCTCCAACCCATACCCGCTGCCGTCACCTGCTGACCAAACCTTATCGAACCTAAGCGGTTCCCTATCCTCTGACCATGAATCTATGAATGACTTCAAACAGTGTATAAATGTCCCCGGGTGTGGTGTAGAGGAAGACTCACCGCTGATGCCCCTGGACCGCTTGAACTATGGGACCCCGTTTGGCGTTCCCCTTTTGCCCCTCAGTGATACCGCTGGAGGTTGACTCACCGGGACGCTCCGTCTGTTGTCCACTGGCCGCGTGGGTGACGCCATCCGCAGCCGCATGGTCCGCTGGCGTTGCTGCACTCCCGCTTCCTGCTGTCCCGCCGGCCGCCATTACGCGGGGCGCCTTTGGACCTCGTGGCCTCCGCTTCGCGCCCGCTGTCGCCTGCCTGGCGGGTCCGCCCGATGGCGCCTGCCGCACTCCGTCCTCCGCCGCCGTGCTCGGTCCGGCAGCCGACCTGCCGACCGCCGAAGGGCTCCTTCGCCTCCGGGCTGCAGGGGCCTCCCCTGGGCTCAACCTCTGCGGCGGCCTGGTCCTCCGCGCCGACCTCCTCTCCGGTCCCTCCGCGTGGGTGGCAGCAGCCCCGATCTGTTCATGCAGCCACGCCAGTCCTCTGTCACGAACCGCCGCCCGAACTCCGTCCAGAATCTCCTCCAGGGACGCCATTACCTGCAGAGGGAGAAAAAGAAAAGTGACAGGTCAGTGCAATTCAGATTAACTGGCTCCTCACTTAAGATGGCCGCCTATTTACACTACCTGACTCCTCCCCTACTTAGCCCCACCCTAAACCATCCCATAATTTTCCACCTGCCCACTTCCTGGCCTTGTCAAGGCCCACTCCCCTGTTTCACTGTTCCATGGGCTTTAAGTACAGAGCTCTGCACAAGCACTCCTGAATGATTTGTATAACAAAACATTTGTGCTCTGCGTATTGGAGATTTTTCTCTCTTGTGCCCAAAAGCAGGACACGACACCAGACAAAAACCCAGACAGAGGGACCGGAGTCCGATTTCAGGACTGTCCATCCAGATCCAGAACAGTTGATTCGTATAGCTATGCTATTCTTTAGCCTAGGAGTGCGTACTGTGTATGGCACCGTTACACTCCTCCTATACATTTCTTATAGAATTTCAGTCGTGTCATTGGGACAAAGAGAAGTTGGACAGGACAGGGCTAGTGGATGGTGGGCCGTAGTTCCCATGATCCAATTAGCGTCACATGTACGCAGGCATTGGGCAGACTAGATGGGCCAAAAGGTTTTTATCTGCTGTCACATTCTATGTTTCTATGTCATTCAGTATGTGGTCAGCATTGCCCATACCACAAAACTCTTCCATATGAGTTTATCAAACATGCAGTACTGGTGCATTTAAACATGACTGTACTTTCCCTCAGTCTTCCCAAAACTGGGTGACAGTCAGAACCACTCTGTCAGGCCACTAGGAGGACAGAGGAAAAACTGTGTGTCACACAAACCGGTTTTAAAAGCAGTGTGTGTTGAAGCTTCGTACCTCTGTGGGTTTGGGCTGAAGGAGACACTAATTATAGGGGGAGGGGGGTTTGATGTATAAAAGTAGTCCCTGTAAGAAAAGTTGTGCAATTGTTATATAATTATAATTTGCGATTACGTATATAATAATTTGTGACAGAAATAGACACCAGCGCAACGGCTGTGTCAAAATAGTTAGATAGGATCTCATTCTTGTTCAGGAATTTTGTCTCAAACAATGTATAAATAAAGGTGCAGAAGTCAACCATTTTAGATCATTTTATTGCATGCATAACAACCCCCCGCCATCTTGTATTTAACAATTATTGTGTTTGTGAAAATAGTCACAATTTTGCTCTTTGGTTCCCATGTATCATGCCTGTTTAAAAATAAAATATGGGGCAAAAATATGCTATATGGATCGTGCTTATACACAAACCCGATAATAATGTTCCTGGAAGTGCTAGAAGCTCCGCCACATCTCATTTAGGGATAAGGGCCAAGGGTGATGCTGTGACAACTTTCTAAACACCAGTCCTGCCGAATCTATTTCTTGGACAGTGGGCACTGGTAGTTGCATGTTTATTTCCTGAACACTAGTACTGCTGAGTTAATTATGGGATATGTGTATTAATATGATTATTTTCTGGAATTTATCCTTGCTAAGTTTATATTGGGGACACTGGTAATTGTAACTTTGTTTTCGGGGCAGTGTCCTGCTGAGTGTATTTTATGAGGTTATACTAATGGCTAATTCGTTTCCTGGGTGCCAGTCCTGTTGAGTCTGTTTTAGGGCTAGAATGCACTTATAAACGTTCATCTGTTTCCCGGGTACTACTGCTATTCCACATGGAAGGCGGGTGTTTTTAACAATTCATCCTCATTGGGTAAAGGGGAGTTTGGGCCTCAAAGAGGAACTGTTCCTTCAAAAGAGGCCCTCTTGGAAGGTAACATTTATAGTACAGAAGGTGCTTGTGTTATAGGGAACACATCAATAGGTCTTCACTGAGTAATAAGTTTCATGACACCTTAATTAATGAAGGTTAGTGCTACAAGGATCCAAACTTATCCTGGAGCTTAATATGATCTCTTCAAACTTTTCATCGAAGAGCCTGGAAATGACCTAAAGCAGTCACACTCAGGATTATTCCCTAAAGTGAGAATTCACGGTTAATTCAAGAGAATTTTAAATTTAAAGGGGAACTCCAGTCACCATAACAACTTCATCTAAATTAAGGTGCCAGGAGGCCCCTGGAAGAACTCTTACCTTAAGGAGTTGAACTGTTCTCCCTATTGGAATCTCCAGCACTGATCCTCAGGACTCCTGGGTGGCATCAGGACCCTTGGGTGTTCAAGAACGGTTTAACCCCTTAAGGTAAGAGTGTGCCCGGTTGCCTCCTGGTTCCATAACAACTTAATTTAGATTAAGTTGTTATGATGTCTAAACTGTCCCTTTAAGGTGAAAATAGCCAAACTGGAAACATTCTCTATGCCAGCTAAATTTTGAAATTCATTTTGAATTCTCACTTCAGAAAACAACTATGAGAGTCTTATTAAAGCCATAATTAAACTGTTAAAACTTCAGTACTCTTGGGAAGAAAGACTCAGTAGCAGATCTAGGGGGGTAGGCACCAGATAAGCATCATTTTGAGCATCCATGGGCATTTAGAAATTGCAGGCAAAGCCACAGGTTTTTATTTTTTCATTTTTAATTTTTTTTTCAATATGCAAATTTTTCAATTTCCATCCTTCTGGCCAAGCATGGCGCACCATACCAGGAGTATATGCCTGCAGTATACTCCTTTCCATGGCTCTTTCCTGTGCTTGCCATTCACCCTATGATGGGGTCCATAGTTGGCAGAAAGGGTATGATGTCATGGAAGACTAGTAGGGATACGGAATAAGTTGGGACGTGGGGTACGATGTAGGTACATGAAATGAGTGAGGTGATTAGAGTACAGATTAAGAAAGTAATATGTGGTGTCACTTGTCTCACAGAGCTCCACGCCAATAAAACTCACACTCATTCATACATCTGACAACTCAGACAGTTATTCAGTAAAGAGGGAATTTTCTGCCATTCACTGTGAGTTTCAAATTTAAAGCCAAAATAGTTGAACTGAAAAAAATATCCAAATCAGCTTTACTACCATTTTGACTGCTTTGGCCTTAAATTTTAAATTCATGTTGAATTCACGACACATCTCATTTTAACCTTGTACGTTTTATTCTGACGGAGCTCTGTGATACACTCATAAATACCGCATATTATTCTGTCTCAGAGCTCTGTACACACAACCTCAATGGAATGTGTGATGAGTATTAATGTATCACAGAGCTCCACTGCAATAAAACTCACAGTAATGTCCTGGGTTAGTATATGCTTGGTAACTTTATTTCTATTTGTTGCATTGCAATAAAATCTGTTTTGGCCCTTCAGAGTTCATATCCTTGATCTGCCTTGCTAAATTTGGAGCAACGGAATGTTCTGATTGCTCCACTTTTAGAAATGTATCCTAGAAGGGTTACACTTTTATAACCGCTCCTCATCGATGAGGAGTGCAGTATCATGCTTTATATTTTATCTCCTCAACGATGGTCCAATGACCATAGATAAGCATTGAATCATTGCTTTCCTATGGGGGTTGCAAACTCACACAACAAAGTTTTACTCAGTCGTTGTTGAGGAAGTTTAACAGCCACTGGAGGTGTGATTAACACTTCAAGGTAAACATTGCCATTTTAGCAAAACGGCAATGTTTTATCCTTGAATGGTTAAATTAGCAGGACCACTGCACCCAGGTCACTTTATTGAGATTGAGACTGGGTGACATTAATGGTCCTTTAATTTGGCAGGTGAGGGCCTCTCCGATAGTAAGTATCTTGAAACGTCTAGTACAGAGTTTTAGTATTATAATTGTTGGGGATGTACCTTTAAATCTGTCCCCAGTCAAACCATTCAAAAAAGGTCCACCTGTATTGGTGATAATCTGTTAGGTAACATAAGGTTTTGGAATAAACCTCAAGTCTGTAACCTAAGTTGTAAGACATAGTGAACGTTGAGTGTGGGACTTTGCCTGGAATAGCAAAGCTATTGGCAGGTATGTCATTAGTCAGGATTGTAACATTCCACTGGCTTATCAGCACATTCAAAACATCTCATTTAAAACAACACAGTGTGTTCAACAGGAATTCCTGTAAGATATTCTTTGACTCATCCATTTGACGGGGACATGGACCCCCAGGAATGTCACAGCTGCTATTCACCGGTCACCTTGTAAAATACCCTTCTCTGCTAAAAATGTTATCCGGATTAGTCAAAAATGGAACCTGCCAAGCAATCCTTTTAGGGGGATTTAAACAAAAAGCTTCTATTAGCTAAAATTGGAATATCTTGGACAATAGACAGGAGAATCGCACATTTTAGACAAAAAAAAATGGTTGGAGAAATAGCCAAGATGGCGAGCCTTCCACAAATTGTGGAGATTTACCCTTTAACTTGGTTCTAGGGTTATCATCTCTTTAAGGGGCAAATTATGGGATTGGTTATTGGTTCTGTAGGATTGCTTGTGGCCCTAGGATGAGAGGAGACAATTACAAAGTAGGAGCATAATTTCCTTGTTCTGGAGTCACATTCTTTTTAAAAGTATGTGTTTTCAGAAGTTTTGACATTTAATCTTACACGGAAATGGAAAATAGCAGCTTTGCATGCACGTTACCTTAAACTGCTACAGTCATCGCTGGAACAGAAAATGTAGCTATACACTAAGCTGTGCTAACATCTAGAGCAGTGTTTCTTTCAAATTACATTCATTGGATCAGCTTCCTGACCTATTCTTCAACTTTAATACTATATTTAACAAAATACGTTTTGCAAAATGTCTTCATTAGACTCTTCCCAGTTGCAGAACTGTCTCAAGTTGCAACAAAGAAAGCATTACTTCTTCAACAACAAAACTATTTACTGTAGATAGTTGTCTAGGGGCTCATGATTATGATGTACATGTTCCAAAAATCGGGGACCCACTGAAATTGCACAGGAATGCCAATATGACTTGGGATAAAAGTACACTCTAATCTCCATAACTACTTCAGCTCTTTGTAGTGGTCATAGTGCTGGAGTTTATAAGTGCCGTCTTGAAGTTTGTTGTCCCTTTTGGAACAACTTGCGCCGTTACAGTCCATAATGAATGCGGCAGCGAGGCTCATCTTCCTGTCTGCCCGCACCTCCCATTTTTCCTATAAAATATAGAGCTCAATTTAAAATTTTGGTTCTTGTTTTCAAATCTCTACATAATGCTGCTCCCACCTATCTATCCTCCCTTATACACAAGTATGTCCCGTCTAGGCCCTTACGATCTTCTGAAGACTTACGTCTATCTTCTGTCCGTACTCCCACCTCTGATGCTCGCCTTCAAGATTTCTCGAGGGCTGCACCGTTCCTGTGGAACTCGCTTCCCTCCTCCGATAGATGCTCACCCAGTCTCCACTCCTTTAAAAAATCGTTAAAAACCCACTTCTTCATAAAAGCGTATCAATTAAACTGTTAATAGCTCCCGACTGATTCCTCTTCTGCAACTGTCACTGGTCTAATACTATCCTTACCTTTTTGTGTCATTTTACCCCACTCCCTCTAGCATGTAAGCTCATTGAGCAGGGCCCTCAACCCCTCTGTTCCTGTGTGTCCAACTTGTCTGGTAACAACTACATGTCTGTTCGTCCACCCATTGTAAAGCGCTGCGGAATTTGACGGCGCTCTATAAATATAATAATAATAATAATAATAATTGATATAAATGTGTGCTTTCCCTGGCACCCTTAGCTCAGCTAACCCCCTATGTCATACCTGAGTGGGCTAAAACCAAAAACATAAAGTAAAAAAAAAATACCATATAGAACCATAATAAATGTTACCATCATAAGTTAATGTTGACCATTTTGCTTTGATATTAAACCTTTCATTTTTGGGACACGTGATTTTAAGGGACATTCTCGGTAGATACATGACTGCTGACCCATGTAAACCTTCCCGCTGCCCAATAATTACACAGACACCTGTATAGGGGGTAAGGGCAACGGCCACAGCTTTATTAACTTTGAACCAGCATTAACTTCCAACTGTCAGCTGATGGGGGTGATTATACCACCAGACAGATAACACTTTCAGTTCCCAGAGTCCGAAGCAGCCTACCTTCCGCCTTCGGCCCAAGCAGGCTGCGACTCCCCAATCTGAATCAGCACTTGCCTTCACATGCGCTGGCCAGTAATCCCGCCCTCTCAATCCCCACTTGCAGCCCGACATTAAAAATATCCAGACCTATCAGATTTAGGTGGACCCCCATCCTTCCACATCAAGTTGCTGTTGTCACCCTCCAATTCGACAAGCCTGACCATGATACCCCCAAACTGACAGACAAACCTAGCAATGGTCATGTTGAGTTTCCTCCTACTGTGCTCGAGCCCTTTTGCCTGAGGCAGGCGCTGCCAACACGGCCTGGGAACCACCTCCAACCGCACCATTGTAACGTCCCGAAACAATGCCATACACTGGGCAACATCGTCCTTTATGGAGTGAATCAAGTAAATCGTCCTCACCCGGGCCAGATCATTACCCTCTGCGTGAATAACCAGTATAATAGCCCCGAGAGACGAACCTGCTGAAGAAACGGCACTCTGGATACACTTGACTCCAGGACAAACAAAAAATACCCCTCCACCGAACATGAGCCGTTTCGAAGGAAAACCCCAAGTTACGGCCAGAAGGGCACTCCTCAGCCCACCTTGCCGCTTTAGATTTTCACCATACCAGATTGATAACATTTTACTCTACTTACAATAATTGCGTAGATGGGATCAAATGGCTGTTGTTTTTTCTTCCTTTATCCCGGGGGGGGGGGGGGGTTTAATACAATCCCTGTTTGTTCCAAATCTACTTAGCAAGCTAATTTTGTTCACTTTATCTTATTTGACACACATTATTTTTCTGATTACTTTGGAAAAGCCATTTTACAGCACTGCACAATAGGTCATTATGAGGTCTGGAAGTCCTGGGCGCCATCTTACCATTTTCAGATGTTTTAAACCCTACATTGTCCTCCCCGTGCCTATGCGCCCATCATAGTAGGGAATATATTTCCCCGAGAGCCGGGGCTTAAACTCTCAAAAGCCAGCAATGCTTTCAAAACTTACAACTTCACATTTATGATGTTTGGATGCCAGGTCCGCCTAGTGATTTACGTGAGATGAAGTTCTTATGGATCTAGCGTGTTTCTTTAGATTAGTTTATTACATCTACTATAATGTTTATTTATTTTATTATTTTTATTGACACAGTAGGCACCCAGACCACTTCAGCAAATTGAAGTAGTCTGGGTGCTGTGACCCTTTTGCATTTAGTGTTTACTAACATTCAATGTTTACATTGCAGCTCTAAGTCTGCCCTCTGTGGCTGTCTAACAGACAGTTACCAGAGGGCTTCCAGAATCCAAACCGACTGTTGGTTGGTTATCTTACGCTGGACGTCCTCAAGGACCTCCAGCGTCAGATTTTCCCCATAGGAAAGCATTGAATAATGCTTTCCTATGGGGAGGTCTAATGCACGACCGCGGCTATTGCCGCGCATGCGCATTAGGTTTCCCCTGCCGGCTGACGTCGGCGGGTTAGGAGCGTGGGCGGAGCATGACCCAACACCGAGGGACATCGGCTCTGGATTCAGGTAAGTGGCTGAAGGGGTTTTAACCCCTTCTGTGACATGGGATTGGGGCGGGAGGGGGGCACTCCAGGATTCTCTAGTGCCAGGAAAATGGGTTTGTTATCCTGGCACTGGAGAGTCCCTTTAAGTTTCTTCGTATTTCTTTCTTTTATATTTATAATATATAATGTTAACTATGACATCAACGATGTATTCAGAAAAAGATATGGACAGGGCATTTCCTGTAATTGTGTCAGCGATCTTAGTATGCTTGTGATCTCAAATTTACCACCAATTAATCTTCACTGATTTTCGTTAGTACTAAGTTGTTATAGTGTAACTGAAATAGCTGAAATTAGAAACGCGAAATCGCAAGCACTAGAGAAATCACAGGAAAAATAACAAGAAGAAGCGTCATAAAAATGATAGCTCTAGTTGCCAGACCCAGTCAGCAGAGCATAAGCTAAATTTAGCGGTGTTTCTTCCTGTAACTGTACCCCACTAAACAATATTTACTGGGGGGGGGGGGGGGGGGGGAATCTATAACATTAGAAAACCTCCCTGACTCTAATAAGGATAATATGGGAAAAAATGCATCTTACAAGGTTTTATTGCTTTTTCCATAACCTCCCTCAATGTGCAAATATACGTGAAAGCCCTTCAATGTGAATTACAGCAAGGTGACCTCTATGGCATCATCACAGACTGAGATATTTCGTTGGAGCACATCTTCCATGGGATTGCTATTCATAGCACTGTCAATGAGTGAGACTGAATCACCAGTGGTGCAGCCTATAATTATATTGTCTTAAAATAAAAAAAGCATTACATACCAGTGGGAGACTGGCACGAGAAACTTGCTGACCATCGCAAATTAAAGAAAAGAATAGCCAATCTCAGGTTCCTTTTCACCTGTTTCACCAACTGGCCTGTCTTAGCATCAACAACCCGATCTGCAAGCAAAAATAATTCATTGCCCTTTGTAAATTCCAAAGATGTTTTTGGCAGGAAAATTAAGAGCAGACCCAAAATATCTGCGTGAGGTCATTTTGGATCATTTAGCAGCTTAGTGGTCAAAACAGAGTGGCCTGTAGTCCAACCACAAAATATTTGTTGTCCTGCTGTGGGACCCATATTTGTTTAACCTCTTGAGGGTTCTACCTACTAAGCAATTAATGGTGATGAGTTAAGAACTGACTTGCAAAAGATGAATAAATAAAAGAAAATGAACCAGTCGATTGCCATGTCACTATAACACACTGTTTAGTAAATAATCCTCTCCTATCCCATGTTGCTTTATCTACAATGTTTTTAAGTTGCAACACTATAAACTGTTTTACGGATTGCTGGATAATCTAGTTGGAAAACTAGATGTAAGGAGCAATAGAGGCCTTAAGGGAGATAAAAGCTGAAGAGTTTATTTTGGGCGGATTCTGAAAGCCTGGGGTGAGTCGGGGGGGAGAAGAACAGAGGACAGGATAGAGTATAGAGAGAGAGATGAACTGACGCTGTCAGTAGACATTATGGCAAAGTGTTCATAGTTTGAGCAAGCACTGCGAGGCCTGGAGGCTGTGTACTTACCCAAAGGACACTAGACTCTTCAACTGCTTCTACGTTAACCGGAGCATCATCATGAGGGATGTGCAAATTAGAATCCAAAAATAAACAATTACTCGACTAAAACAGACATATATCACAAAGATTTTTAGAATCGTTGGCACTGATAACATATGGCAGTAAGATATAAAAGATGAATGGATAAACAAATATGCATGGTTGACTGTTGGCTGGATGTTGGCATGAAAGAAAATAAAACATTGTTTTCTCTGGGCTAATGACTTGTTGTCTGTGGTACTCTCATTGCCATAGATTTCAATTCCTGTGATTCTCAGCCAGTTTGTGGGGCTCATTCACGAAAATATGAATTGCAAATTTTACTTCAAAATACCTGGGAGGGTGAACGTTTCAAGAATGGCTATTTTGGTCTAACTTTTACACTTCACTGGTTATTTCTCCACAATTCCTGGTTTACGGAATTAACTAATTTTCGTGATCATGAGCTAAAAGTTTCTCGGTAATTTCTCTGGAATTTATACAATTGAATAAAATATTGATAATCACCTATAACGGGTCTTAAGCTTTGTCATGAAATGCATTTTCTTTTAAATTGACATTAAAGATTTAGCAAATGACATCGCAGTCCATTTCAGACAGGGTAAAGCAAGACCAAACATTGCAAATAAAAAGGGGAAATAGAAACATTGTTTTGTCTTCATTTCTCCTTATCTCTGTATGCTTTCTCTATGCCAAGTGCCAGGTTCATAACAATGAATGACAAGATGCTAAAATGAAGGCTGCAGGATAAAGAGGTGTAGATTTCTACGTTTAATTATATTTTTTACAACTCGCAAATACATATTTGTTAAATATAGGGAATATGTAAACATAATTTTAAATGTTCTGGGAGTTGATGGCTCCCCTTTAAATCCTGCAGTTCACCATTTCTTATTGGTACCATATCAAGCCTGAATTTGCCAACCTTAGAATTACACAGCCAGGGTTACACAGCAGAAGAGGGGGTTTCTACAATAAATCCATGCGTAGTCCCAGGTCAGTAAAGCAGTCGTCTCACATGTGGGAGCTCTGGATTTTTTGCAAAGTCCCCCGCCGCCGTTAAGATTCCACCACTGGATGGCGAAGCCTTGGGGCAGAAGAAGAGTGGGAGGTATACTTACTTGAAGATCCTACTCCTCCGTTTACATGACCAAGAACTCACCACCATATAGCTGGAGTCCTGCTTGTTTTTTTTCTGGTAACCATGAATACAGTGCAATGTGTCCCAACAATGTGTAAATACGGGGTAACTTCCATTTAACATTACAGATTACCACCAAGCAAAAGCTATCTGCATCTCTAACTGCCCCCATGTTGTCCTGCAATGTAACAATGAGCGGTGTTCAGATGCTGCACTCCCTCTATTCCTCAATCATTGCCTCACCATGCGAGAATGTATTACGGTCACATGCATCATGTCACGACCAAGAGATACACCTGTATAATGTCACAGTCTCACTTGCCTTTGCTCTGATGTAGTTCCAATGATACATTCCAATATTCTATAGTCTCTTTGTTATCGACCTGGATTGCAGAGCCGTCTTAACGCATGGGCATGCTGGGCAGATGACTGGGGGTCCCACGAGCAAACCTTCTTTATTAAAAAGTTTAGGTGGACTAATCACCTCCGTATCAGTGTGATCTGTACATGCAATCTTGCTGTTGCGAATACATATCTTGACTTTGACGACAACAACGTACAAGTACTAATTGTACATAAGCAAGACGAAACCAACACACATAATATTTTGAAGCAATAAATCAACTTCACATCACAAAGAGGCAACAGGGTTTGAACTGGCCTTCTCTAGAGCGTTTGGAAAATGACATCTTGAAGACCATTGACTTTGTAAATTGAATTGTAAAGCAATTCTATGCATAGAAATTTCGCAAATTATAATTATAAATAATTTTTAGTAATTTCGCACTGTGCCATCTCCGTCTGTATGACTTACCAACGGAGCACCATTTTTATGTTGAATTTCCTGGTTTTCAACTTCATTTTATATAAAGTTATATTGTCCAAACTTTTATGTGGATTAGTCTCTGCTGTACAGCATGCTTATTCATGTTTAAACACTGATTTGGTTGGAAGTACCAATAAATATAAGCTTCATTTTATCGATAAATTTACATTTTTATTCATGTGAGTGGTTGTGTAGGCAGGGCCCCAGAGCACCGCTTTGCCCGAGGGCCCATATTGCTATTAAAATGGCCTTGCTGGATTGCCTTCTTCAATATCTTGTCTTCAGGTTTCCTTAATTTGTCTTGTTCTTACTTTGACTACACTAGTAGTTGCAGTTGGTAAGTTTAAGATGAATCCTGACCACCCTTAAGCTATGCAATAAATATCTATGCCAGGATTCCATTTTGTCCATCTGCATCTCTTAAGAGGGTTTGCGAGGATACCTGTCTATGGATAGCATTGAATGCTCTAAAAATGCTGAGTACAATACAGAAATGCTGTGCAGAATACAATAGCAACTTGCTATGCCCTGGATGAGAGATATGTGCTTAATGTACATACTCTACGTGGGTGTTGTGCCCACCTACAGACATGAGTTGGCATTCTTGTGGAATTGTTATCAATGCCATCAGAATCCTTCTAAGCACCCATAAGCAGGGCATTTGACAATTTTATTTACATCTTCTTTAAGTGTGTAAAGTGATCCCTCTCTACTAGATGTGACAGTGTACAGAGCTGACAGTATGCGTAAAGTGGGTTTTTATAGGCATATAGGTGGTTAAGGTGGGCTCTCTACAGTTACATGATGATCAGGCTGTAGGTGGGTGCTCTATAAGTGTATAAATATTTATGGTGGGCCCTCTCGAGGTGAATAAAGAAGAGCTGGAGGTAGATGGACAATGTGGTTCCCTTTGTAGATAGATTTACTGGAAAACAAGGGTTGTATAGGTATTGGGTGGTTAAGATAGGTCGTCTATATTTATTTAGTTGATTACTGTGTGCCCTCCTGTATAGGTACATGGGTGGCTAAAGCATGGTCATCCATAAGTATATATCACAATCCCCTTCTAGCTGGACACCACTAATTAATGATGTATGTTACTCAAGAATCAATTTCAACATGAACTACTTCACTCCTTGGCGTCTTATCACGCACTGGACTTGTGTCATTTTCTAGTAATGTAGGGGTTTGCATCGTTCTAGCAATGCCGCTCCCTTATATCATGCCATCATTTTGGACACTAGCCAATGGCGCCTATATCGGTACTAATTAAAACCAAGACTCGGTTTGTTCTAGTTTTGACTCCACTCTATTTATTGTTAATTTGGATATCTGTACTCCCTGATTTTGGCTTGCTCCTCGACCTTGTACATTTCTGTAATCCTTGACTCCAGCTTGACTGACTATACTCTATCTAATAACGTTAAACCTGGACACTCTAAAGACGAGTAATTAGTTTTTCTTGTACTTTTTGCCCATGGTGTGCATGTTGGGGTACACTCACATGAACTATATATGTGGTTATGGTGGATTATTTGTATGTGGTTAAGGGGGGCTTTACAGGTATATAAGTGGATATTGTGGGTTCTCTATAAGCAGTTAGGGTGGGCTCTATAGGTATGTAGTTGGTTTGGATTGAATCTCTGTAGGTAGCTAAAGTGGGCAGTCTAGGTATACAAGTTATTAAGTGAGTTCTCTATAGGAGGATAAGGTGAGCTATATAGGTAGTAAGGTGAGCTGTATAGATATATAGTTAGTTGCAGAAGGTTCTCTATAAGTTAAGGTAGTTAAGATGGGTTCTATATGTAGAAGGGTAGTTAAGGTTTCTTATCTATAGAAGAATATGATGGACTGTATAGGTATACAGGTGATGAAAGTGGGTTATGTAAAGGAGGATAAGGTGAGCTTCATAAGTGGTTATATAGGTGGTTAAGGCGGGCTTGATAGGTTTTATTTATGTGGTTAAGGAGAGCTCCATAGTTATTATATTGTGGTTACATGGTGTTCAGAGGTGGAGCGCTTAAATCATACACTTACCCCTCGGGGTTGAGGAGAGGTGTGCAGTAATGATAGAGTCCTAAATGGTGTACAAAAATGCAAATATAGAGTAGTATTGTATAACAAATATACTTTATAAGTTTCTAATAGGAGCGCACTCACGTGGTTCAGAGCCTATGGGTGATCGGCTCTGATCTTGAGGGCAGACGTGTACTTTGAGGTGACACACACCTATCTTGCGTGGATAATAACCTCAGAAACGAAAAGAATAAGGAAAACAGGGAAGCAGAATCGACCCTGGTGTAGAGACCTTCAATAAATTCGGCAAATGCAATAAAAATACAGATAATTGCTCACCTTCTGATGAGCCTATGACTTGGCTCTCAGTATATACGCAGATATATCGATTCAGGGTGATATTAGCCCTTCTTGTCAGCAGTAAACAGGGCTAATATCACCCTGAATCGATATATGTGCGTATATACTGAGAGCCAAGTCATAGGCTCATCAGAAGGTGAGCAATTATCTCTATTTTTATTGCATTTGCCGAATTTATTGAAGGTCTCTACACCAGGGTCGATTCTGCTTCCCTGTTTTCCTTATTCTTTTCGTTTCTGAGGTTATTATCCACGCAAGATAGGTGTGTGTCACCTCAAAGTACACGTCTGCCCTCAAGATCAGAGCCGATCACCCATAGGCTCTGAACCACGTGAGTGCGCTCCTATTAGAAACTTATAAAGTATATTTGTTATACAATACTACTCTATATTTGCATTTTTGTACACCATTTAGGACTCTATCATTACTGCACACCTCTCCTCAACCCCGAGGGGTAAGTGTATGATTTAAGCGCTCCACCTCTGAACGCCATTTCATCACTGTGTGAGGGATTGGTGTTTGTTCTGTTGGTTGTTATTTTATATTAGGATAAAGGGATCCTATTTTGGTGGTAGCTGCTATCTGACTATAACTGTTTCTATATTATACAAAGCGCCTATTTCACAGATATACACATCTTTTCTATTGTGGTTACGGTGGGTTCTATAGGCATTATATGGATGTTATGGTGGGTTCTATAGGTGTTATATAGATGTTTACGGTGGGTTCTATAGGTGTTATATAGATAGTTAAGGTGGGTTACATAGGTGTTATATAGATAAAGCAAGTTCTGTAGATGTTTTATTGATAGTTAAGGCGGGCTCTATAGGTGTTTTATTGATAGTTAAGGCAGGTTCTATAGGTGTTTTATTGATAGTTAAGGCGGGCTCTATGGGTGTTTTATTGATAGTTAAGGCGGGCTCTATAGGTGATTTATTGATGGTTAATGCGGGCTCTATAGGTGTTTTATTGATGGTTAAGGCGGGCTCTATAGGTGTTTTATTGACAGTTAAGGCGGGCTCTATGGGTGTTTTATTGATAGTTAAGGCGGGCTCTATAGGTGTTTTATTGATGGTTAATGCGGGCTCTATAGGTGTTTTATTGACGGTTAAGGCGGGCTCTATAGGTGTTTTATTGACAGTTAAGGCGGGCTCTATAGGTGTTTTATTGATGGTTAATGCGGGCTCTATAGGTGTTTTATTGATGGTTAATGCGGGCTCTATAGGTGTTTTATTGATAGTTAAGGCGGGCTTTATAGGTATTTTATTGATGGTTAATGCGGGCTCTATAGGTGTTTTATTGACAGTTAAGGCGGATTCTATAGGTGTTTTATTGATGGTTAATGCGGGCTCTATAGGTGTTTTATTGACAGTTAAGGCGGGTTCTATAGGTGTTTTATTGATGGTTAATGCGGGCTCTATAGGTGTTTTATTGATGGTTAATGCGGGCTCTATAGGTGTTTTATTGACAGTTAAGGCGGGCTCTATAGGTGTTTTATTGATGGTTAATGCGGGCTCTATAGGTGTTTTATTGATGGTTAATGCGGGCTCTGTAGGTGTTTTATTGATAGTTAAGGCGGGCTCTATAGGTGTTTTATTGATGGTTAATGCGGGCTCTATAGGTGTTTTATTGAGAGTTAAGGCGGGTTCTATAGGTGTTTTATTGATGGTTAATGCATGTTCTATAGGTGTTTTATTGATGGTTAATGCGGGTTCTATAGGTGTTTTATTGATGGTTAATGTGGGCTCTATAGGTGTTTTATTGATAGTTAATGCGGCCTCTATAGGTGTTTTATTGATGGTTAATGCGGGCTCTATAGGTGTTTTATTGATGGTTAATGTGGGCTCTATAGGTGTTTTACTGATGGTTAAGGCGGGCTCTATAGGTGTTTTATTGATAGTTAATGCGGGCTCTATAGGTGTTTTATTGACAGTTAAGGCGGGTTCTATAGGTGTTTTATTGATGGTTAATGCGGGCTCTATAGGTGTTTTATTGACAGTTAAGGCGGGTTCTATAGGTGTTTTATTGATGGTTAATGCTGGCTCTATAGGTGTTTTATTGATGGTTAATGCGGGCTCTATAGGTGTTTTATTGACAGTTAAGGCGGGCTCTATAGGTGTTTTATTGATGGTTAATGCGGGCTCTATAGGTGTTTTATTGATGGTTAATGCGGGCTCTGTAGGTGTTTTATTGATAGTTAAGCCGGGCTCTAAATGTGTTTTATTGATGGTTAATGCGGGCTCTATAGGTGTTTTATTGACAGTTAAGGCGGGTTCTATAGGTGTTTTATTGATGGTTAATGCGGGCTCTATAGGTGTTTTATTGATGGTTAATGCGGGCTCTATAGGTGTTTTATTGACCGTTAAGGCGGGCACTATAGGTGTTTTATTGATGGTTAATGCGGGCTCTATAGGTGTTTTATTGATGGTTAATGCGGGCTCTATAGGTGTTTTAATGATAGTTAAGGCGGGCTCTATAGGTGTTTTACTGATGGTTAAGGCGGGCTCTATAGGTGTTTTATTGATAGTTAATGCGGGCTCTATAGGTGATTTATTGATGGTTAAGGCGGGCTCTATAGGTGTTTTATTCATAATTAATGCGGGCTCTATAGGTGTTTTATTGATGGTTAATGCGGGCTCTATAGGTGTTTTATTGATGGTTATGTGGGCTCTATAGGTGTTTTATTGATGTTAATGTGGGTTCTATAGGTGTTTTATTGATGGTTATGTGGGCTCTATAGGTGTTTTATTGATGGTTAATGCGGGCTCTATAGGTGTTTTATTGATGGTTATGTGGGCTCTATAGGTGTTTTATTGATGGTTAATGCGGGCTCTATAGGTGTTTTATTGATGGTTATGTGGGCTCTATAGGTGTTTTATTGATGGTTAATGCGGGCTCTATAGGTGTTTTATTGATGTTAATGTGGGCTCTATAGGTGTTTTATTGATGGTTAATGCGGGCTCTATAGGTGTTTTATTGATGGTTATGTGGGCTCTATAGGTGTTTTATTGATGGTTAATGTGGGCTCTATAGGTGTTTTATTGATGGTTAATGCGGGCTCTATAGGTGTTTTATTGATGGTTAATGCGGGCTCTATAGGTGTTTTATTGATGGTTAATGCAGGCTTTATAGGTGTTTTATTGACAGTTAAGGCGGGTTCTATAGGTGTTTTATTGATGGTTAATGCGGGCTCTATAGGTGTTTTATTGATGGTTAATGCGGGCTCTATAGGTGTTTTATTGATGGTTAATGCAGGCTCTATAGGTGTTTTATTGACAGTTAAGGCGGGTTCTATAGGTGTTTTATTGACA